>NC_133168.1:31123758-31428758 GCF_040802235.1 Manis javanica | reverse complement strand
GAAAACTCACCAAATGATTTTGCTATCAATAGTTATGATTCCAAGCTGAAACAAAGTGTGTTTAAAGATTTTTCTTGATTAAGAATAGATCTTCTTTTAGAACCTGAGTATGGAAAATATGCTGTCTTCTCTAGAGTCTATTTCTGTTTGATAGGTCATTTCTCTTTAGCAAACATAATTACTATTTGAAATCAGGTATTTTGCTTTGCACTGGGATCCCATGTTCACATTCCTAGTCCTCATGAATGCTTAAAATATTCTGTGAGCAGAGAAACAAACCATTTTAAATAAATAATTCACTGCATTGCTTTCAAGAACACTAGATTTTAATTAGCTGTTTATTTGTTTGTTTCTCTGGTCTTTGGAGGAGAACCCAGTACAAACCAGGGTTAATGTTTAAACTTCAATTTTTTGTAGAAGCAGCTTTCTTACTTGGATCTGAATAACAACCTGTCTGTCCTGCAAAATAAACTACTCAACTGCCACAGATATTTGGGAATGAATGCTTATTCACTAATTGGCTTCAGCTGCTTTTTCTCTTCATTATTTGAACTGAGAAAACAGCTGTTTTGACAAATGGTTGAGCTCCAAGTCATATGGCTGGTGATTTATACACTTCAACATGCTAATGAATGTCTTGGAGAGCATGGTTTGGTTTGCTTGATTGTTACCTGCCATAGTTAATGAATCATGAATTTCTTTAAACATGCAGTGAACCCAGTCTCAAAGAGCAGGCTTTACTTTTCAGACCATTTTTCTCAGCTTTTTATAATATGCTAGATTTTACCTTTCCAGGATAACAAGAAAACAAGGAGAAACTGAAGATAAAGAATTATATTTCTGTGAAAGCTGATGTGCTCGCAAGTGAGCCTGCACAATTGGGGAAAGAAAACACAGTACAAGTGGGGAAAAGAAAAGAAAACAGTTTGTCCTTTGAATTGTTTGAGCTAACTATACTTGTGGAATTTTTCATTTTGTTGTTTTGTTTTGTTTTGTTTTTAAGTAAGTCCATTAACATCAAGAGTATTGGCATCAGTTACCTTTTGCCTCTTAAGACCATTAATTGACCTGGGCTGGGATATAACTGTTAAAATTATTCAAAGAGGTATTTTCTTACCATCATGATCAGGAAAGGTCAGTCACAAATGGTGATATTCTTCTGTAATTAAAAGACTTCTGTCATTCCACTAAAAATGATGACACTAATAATAGTAAACACATCTGACTAGTAAATACATTTGACTATATTAAATACATTTGACTATAACATTAAAAATGAACATGACATTAAATCAATAAGAAAATTAGAAAATTAAGTTGACATTTTAATTTTTAAATCTGATATCTACAAGCAGACTTTTTCTTAAATCATGATGGAAAGTTGAGATAAACACCTACTTCCAAAACTTTCAGTATGGGCCTCTTCAGTCTTCTCAAACAACCAATGTTAGCCTTTGATCATCCATGTCAAAAAATTGTTATATTACCTAACAAAAGTCATCTGATTTTTGACCAATTTAACTCTCATGGGGTGATAGCATGTTATTGTTTGAGAGAATATTAGAACTCGAACCCTGTCTTCTTATCTTACAGATAAGGAAATAGAGTCTAAGGAATGTTAAGTGTACCATCCACAGATAGAAGCAGGCAAATTCACTGAAAATGGAACGTTCCAAAATTTTTTAGAACATTTTAAAGGTTTTTTTTTTACACGCATGCCAGTGATTCTGCCCAGACCTGGCCTTCTGTGATTTTGCCTCTGCTGTAATCATGCTGCAGGTATAATGATGGTTGGGGTGAATTGACAAGAATATAGGACAAAGCTATGGGAGTAGAACAGAATAGTTGAAAATTAGAGTTCAGAGAAAGGGCTAATAATCATCCACCTAAGGGAGAGAATCACCAGATGGCAGCCCCGTTGTTTCATCTAAATATCAATGGCAAATATGAGTCTTGGAGGCCAATGGGATTAGGGACACTAAACTTACACAACAACAGCACATAAGGCAAAGGCAAAAGGAGAAGGGATGCAACCCTTTGAAGAACTGAGGAGACAGGCCCCTCCGAGCTGGTGTTTCAGGTATGACTCCAAGCTCTTTGTTGCTGATCCACAGCTAGAAAGATACAAAAATTGAAAGTTAAGTGTTTAGAAATGTGTTTAGAAAATCAAACTTGCTGTAAATTCCAAGTGAACGATTGGTAGATTTGGCTATTTGGGAGGGGTGTAAGCTACTTCAGCTGCTCAAAGTCATGTGATATGTCTCAGATCTTCTGAGTTGTACACTAATAAATAAAAAGAACCAGGGTTCAACAAGAGGGTTTTTTTTCCAGCTTTACTGACATATTACAGACATAGAATATATGTAAGTTTAAGATGTACAGTGTGATGTTTTGATACATGTACATGTTGAGAAATGATTACTACAATAAGGTTAGTTAGTACCTATATCCCCTCATATAATTACCATCTTTTTGTGTGCGTTGATAATTTCTAAGATCTACTCTGTCAACAATTTCCAAGCATTATAACACAGTATGATAATTATAGTTACCATGCTATATATTAGATCCCCAGATCTTATTTCTCTTACAGTTAGGAGTTTATATATATATATGTTGACCAATGTGTTCCCATTTTCCCCATACTCTAGCTCCTGGCAACCACCATTCTATTCTTTATTTCTTTGAGTTTGGCCTTTTTAGATCCACATATAAGTGAGAAAGGGCTAATAATCATCCACCTAGGGAACAGAATCACCAGATGGCAGCTCAACTGTCTCTTTCTCTGTATGACATATTTCATTTAGCAAAATGCCTTTAAGATCCATCCACCTTGTCACAAAGACAGTATTTTCTTATTTTTTATGGCTAAATAATATTCCATTGCATATTTTTTCTGTATATATTTATTTACTATATATCAAACTATACATATATATAATATACACATATTATATATATATATATATATATATATATGAAAAACTTCAATCATCCATTGATGAACACATAGGTTGTTTCCATATTTTGGCTATTGTGAATAATGCTGAAGTGAACATGGGGGTGCAGAAATCTAATTGAGATAGTGATATTGCTTCCTTCAAATGGATATCCAGAAGTGGGATTGCTGAATCATATGACAGTTCTACTTTAATTTTTTTCAACATGGTATATTATAGTGTTAGTTTCCTATCTATAACCAATAAATTAATATATTTTAAATGTTAGCATTCATATATTGAACATTATATATTTTACATTTAATTTTAATAAAACCTGTTTTTTAAAACTAAGTTTTAACTCTCATGGCTAAAGGAAGTTTTCATGTACTGCTTAGTAAAGACAAAACACCTTTTCTGAATGTGGCAAGAGTCATAAATTGATGATGATGAAAATGATTCCAAACAAACATATACTGTTTGTATTTTTACTGAGATATATAATCCCTCACATATTACATTCAGTTTTGTAGCTTTATTTGACAATGAAAAACTAAAACAGTAGTATATTCTTTATGGCAGTGTTCTTGCTAAAATACCAGCAAAAGTAAATTAACTAAAATAACTAAAGACCTTCTAAGTAGTGAGAAATTTGGAGGTAATGGATATTTGTCATCTCGGCCTATTCTCATATTTCCCCACTTCTCACTCATTCAGCCACACAAAATGCCAGGAAAAACATGGAAAATAACAGCACACACACAAGACATAGTATTAGAGCTTTTGAACTCAAATATAAAGGTATTAAAGCTCCAGTTGTTTTCATCCACTGTGCATAAGAAGCAATACACCATTAAAACTTAAGGAGATTTGCATATAAAATATAAGGAAAGAGAGGAGCCAAGATGGCGGCATGAGTAAGACAGCAAAAAATCTCTTCCCAAAAATATATATATTTTTGAGAATACAACAAATACAATTATTTCTAAAAGATAGACCAGAAGATACAGGACAACAGCCAGGCTACATCTACATCTGCGAGAAACCAGCACCTCACGAAGGGGATAAGATACAAGCCTTGGCCTGGTGAAACCTAAGCAACACTCCTACCCCAGCTCCCTGGCAGGAGGAGAAGAGTCAGAGAGGGGAGGGAGAGGGAGCCCAGGACTTCTGAATACCCAGCCCTAGTCATCCACACCAGGAGTGCAGACACACAGTGTGTGATGTGCTGGATACTAGGGAAATGGGACAGTAAAATCTGCAAGCGGGTCCCTGCAGCCAGTGACCCTGGGACAAAAGAAAAGCGAGTGCTTTTTGAAAGTCTTAAAGGGACAGGGGCCTCACAGCTGGATGGAAGCATCCTGGTGTACTCAGCAGCGAGGAATCACAGGGAAATACCAGCGCCCTAACCCCCTGGGTGGCAGCGCAGCTTGGAGGCACCTCAAGGCAATAAAGAGTCTCGCACCCATTACCCCTCTGGAGCAGCCCCACCATAGCGGAGTGGCAGCCTGAAAGAGGCCATGCCCAGTGAAACCTCAGGGCTTACTCCACAGAGGCCAGGCAAGAATCAGAGACCCCATCTGCTCTCAGAAGCAAGCACAAGCCGCTAGGGGTCACCATTCTCACAGGAGAGGAAAGCGAGGAGCAAACAGGAAAAGATTTTATTCCTGCATCTGACACATGTGCCATCTGCCCATCGTCATGAAAAGGCAGAGAATTTGATTCAGACAAAAATCACACAGACATCCTCCCCGGAGACGGAACCTGGGGAGATAGACCTAACAAATCTTCCTGTAAAAGAATTCAAAATAAAGGTCATAACCATGCTGATGGATTTTCAGAGAAATATGCAAGAAATAAGGAGAGAGAATACAGAAATAAAACAATCTCTGGAAGGACTTAAAAGCAGAATGGATGAGATGCAAGAGGCTATTAATGGAATAGAAATCAGAGAACAGGAATGCAGGGAAGCAAAGGCAGAGAGAGATAAAAGGATCTCCAGGAATGAAAGAATATTAAGAGAACTGTGTAATCAATCCTAATGGAACAATATTGGCATTATAGGGGTACCAGAAGAAGAAGAAGAGAGAAAAGGGGATAGAAACTGTCTTTGAAGAAATAATTGCTGAAAACTTCCCCAAACTGGGGGAGGAAATAGCCTCCAAGACCACAGAAGCACACAGAACTCCCAACACAAGGGACCCAAGGAGGACAATACCAAGACACAAAATAATTAAAATGGCAAAGATCAAAGACAAGGACAGAGTATTAAATGCAGCCAGAGAGAGAAAAAAGGTCACCTACAAAGGAAAACCTATCAGCCTATCATCAGAGTTCTCAACAGAACCTTACAGGCCAGAAGACAATGGCATAATATATTTAATGCAATGAAACAGAAAGGCCTTGAACCAAGAATACTGTGTCCAGCACGATTATCATTTAAATAAGAAGGAAGGTTTAAACAATTCCCAGACAAGCAAAAGTTGAGGGAATTTACCTCACACAAACTACCACTACAGGTACCATGCTTTACATGGAAGCACTCCTAAGGCTAAACAGATGTCACCAGAGAAAATAAAATCACAGCAAAGAAAGCAGACCAACCAAATACTAACTAAGGTAAAAAGTAAAATCAACTATACACAAAAACAGTCAAAGGAAACACAAAAGAACAGAAAAAAAAGCACCTAACATACAAAAGATGGAGAAGGAGGAATAAGAAGGGAGAGAAATAAAGAATCATCAGACTGTGTTTATAATAGCTCAATAAGCAAGTTAGGTTAGTATGATAGTAAAGAAGCTAACCTTGAACCTTTGGTAACCATGAACCTAAAGCCTGCAATGACAGTAAGTACATATCTTTCAAAAATCACCTAAATGTAAGTGGACTGAATGCACCAATCAAAAGACACAAATTAATAGAATGGAAAAAAGCAAGACCCATCTATATGCTGCTTAAAAGAGACTCACCTAAAACCCAAAGACATGCAAAGACTAAAAGTCAGGGGATGGAAAAAGATATTTCACGCAAACAACAAGGAGAAAAAAGCAGGTATTGCAGTACTAGTATCAGACAAAATAGACTTCAAAACAAATAAAGTCAAAAGAGATAAAGAGGAGATTGGATTAAAGATGGCAGCATGAGAGGAGAGACAGCGGCTTCCTCCTAAAACTGGATACAATTAGAAAATATAGTTGGTGCAACTAATCCTGAGAGAGCAACAGGAAAGAGGATGGCGTCAGACTGCACACACCTGGAGAAAAGAGCAGACCTCACTGAACAGGGTAACATACCAAAGCTGTGGCTCTGCAGGATCCAAGCCCTTGCCCCACCCCAGCTCACCAGCGGGAGGAAGAGAAATGGAACAGGGAGGGAGTGGAAGGCTTGGGACTGCTGAATATCTAGCTCTGGAGATCTGCTCTGGGGGCACAAACCTGTATTTCATGGTGCTTTCATGAGACTAGCATGAATATCGGGTTGGAAAGTTAATACAGGCAGAGTTCCTGGGGAGACAGGGATTCCGACCACTTGTAGAAAGCAAGGAACCATATCTGGCTGCTCTGGGACAAAAACTTATTCAGGCTGTGGAGACAGGCACAGCAGCTGGGAAGCGAGGAACAGCTCTTTCCTCCCACCAAGTACCAATACCACTCCCCTGCGACCCCTGATATTGCTTCAGGGGCTGTGCAGCCCCAGAGACTACAGATTCTGGACACTAGAGGGGGCCATATACAAACAGGAAGTGCCAAAGGAAACTTTTCCAGAGTAAAATTATTAATACAACTCCTGAGAAATATTTAAATGATATGGATCTCATGACTCTTCCTGAAAGGGGGTTCAAAATAAAAATCATCAACACGCTAATGGAGTTACGGAAAGAAATCCAAGAACTCAGTAATGAATTCAGGTCGGAAATCCAATCATTGAGGAGAATGATGGAGGGTATTAAAAACAGGTTGGATATGGTGGAGGAGACAATAAATGAAATAGAAACTAGAGAAGAGGAATACAAAGAAGCTGAGGCACAGAAATAAAAAGGGATCTCTAAGAATTAAAGAATATTGAGAGAACTGTGTGACCAATTGAAGCAGAACAATATTCGCATTATAGGGATACCAGAAGAAGAAAAAGAGAGAGAAAAGGATAGAAAGTGTCTTTGAGGAGGTAGTTGCTTAAAACTTTCCCAATCTGGGGAAGGGCATAGTCTCTCAGGCCATGGAGATCCATAGATCTCCCAACACAAGGGACCCAAGGAAGATAACACCAAGACACATAGTAATTAAAATGGGAAAGATCAAGGATAAGGACAGACTGCCAAAAACAGCCAGAGAGAGAAATAAGATCACATACAAAGGAAAGCCCATCAGGCTAACATCAGACTTCTCAGCAATAACCTTACAGGCCAGAAGGGAGTGGCATGATGTATTTGATGCAATGAAGCAGAAGGGCCTGGAACCAAGATTACTTTATCCAGCAAGATTATCATTTAAATTTGAAGGAGGGATTAAACAATTTTCAGATAAGCAAAAGCTGAGAGAATTTGCCTCCCACAAACCATCTCTACAGTCTATTTTGGAGGGACTGCTATAGATGGAAGTGTTCCTAAGGTTGAATAGCTGTCACCAGAGGTAATAAAACCACAGTAAAGAAAGTAGAACAGCTAATTATGAAGCAAATGCAAAATTAAATTAACTATTCCCAAAGTCAATCAAGGGATAGACAAAAAGTACAGAATTTAATACCTAATATATAAAGAATGCAGAAGGAAGGAAAAGGAGGAGAAATAGAAAAGAACCTTCAGATTGTGTTTGTAACAGCATACTAAGTTAGTTAAGTTAGACTCTTAGATAGTAAGGAAAGGAACCTGGAACCTTTGGTAACCACGAATCTAAAGCCTGAAATGGCAATAAGTACATGCCTATCCATAATCACCCTAAATGTAAATGGACTGAATGAACCAATCAAAAGACATAGAGTCACTGAATGGATAAAAAAGCAAGACACATCTATATGCTGCTTACAAGAGACTAACCTTAAAACCAAAGACATGCACAGACTAAAAGTCAAGGGATGGAAAAGGATATTTCATGCAAACAACTGGGAGAAAAAAGCAGATGTTGCAGTACTAGTGTCAGACAAAATAGACTTCAAAACAAAGAAAGTAACAAGAGATAAAGAAGGACATTACATAATGGCAAACGGCTCAGTCCAACAAGAGGATATAACCATTATAAATATATATGCACCCAACACAGGAGCACCAGCATATGTAAAACAAGCACTAACAGAAATAAAGGATGAAATAGACTGCAATGCATTCATTTTAGGAGATTTCAACACACCATTCACTCCAAAGGACAGATCCACCAGACAGAAAATAAGTAAGGACACAGAGGCACTGAACAACACATGAGAACACATAGACCTAGAAGACATCTATGGAACTCTACACCCAAAAGCAACAGGATTCTTCTCAAGTGCACATGGAACATTCTCCAGAATAGACCACATACTAGGCCACAAAAAGAGCCTCAGTAAATTTAAAAACATTGAAATTCTACCAACCAACTTTTCAGACTACAAAGGTATAAAACTAGAAATAAATTGTACAAAGAAAGCAAAAAGGCTCACAAACACACTCCTAAATAGTCAATGGGTCAATGACCAAATTAAAATGGAGATCCAACAATATATGGAAATAAATGACAACAACAACACAAAGCCCCGAATTCTGTGGGATGCAGCGAAAGCAGTCTTAAGAGGAAAGTATATAGCAATCCAGGCATATTTAAAGAAGGAAGAACAAGCACAAATGAATAGTCCAACGTCACAATTACCAAATTGGAAAAAGAAGAACAAATGAGGCCTGAAGTCAGCAGAAGGAGGGACATAATAAAGATGCAGAGAAGATATAAATAAAATTGAGAAGAATAAAACAATAAAAAAAGCAATGAAACCAAGAGCTGTTTCTTTGAGAAAATAAACAAAATAGATAAGCCTCTTGCAAGACTTATTAAGAGAAAAAGAGAATCAACACACATCAACAGAATCAGAAATGAGAAAGGAAACATCACGACACACCCAACAGAAATACAAAGAATTATTAGAGACTACTATCAAAGCCTATGTGCTAACAAGCTGGAAAACCTAGAAGAAATGGACAACTTCCTAGAAAAATACAACCTTCCAAGATAGACCCAGGAAGAAACAAAATCTAAACAAACCAATTTCCAGCAAAGAAATTGAAGCCATAATCAAAAAACTACCCAAGAACAAAAACCCCGGGCCAGATGGATTTACCTCAGAATTTTGTCAGACATACAGAGGAGATAAAATACCCATTCTTCTTAAAGTTTTCCATAAAATAGAAGAGGAGGGAACACTTCAAAACTCATTCTATGAAGCCAGCATCACTCTAACACCAAAAGCAGGCAAAGAACCCACCAAAAAACAAAACTGCAGACCAGTATCCCTGATGAACGTAGATGCAAAAACACTCAAAAAAATATTAGCAAACGGAATTCAAAAATACATCAAAAGGATCATACAACATGACCAAGTGGGATTCATCCCAGGGATGCAAGGATGGTACAACATTCAGAAATCCATCAACATCATCCACCACATAAACAAAAAGAAGGACAAAAGCCTAATGATCATCTCCAAAGATGCTGAAAAAGCATTCAAGAAAATTCAACATCCATTCATGATAAAAACACTGAACAAAATGGGTATAGAGGGCAAGTACCTCAACATAATAAAGGCCATATATGATAAACCCACAGCCAACATCACACTGAACAGCGAGAAGCTGAAAGCTTTTCCTCTGAGATCAGGAACAACACAGGGATGCCCACTCTTCCCACTGTTATTCAACACAGTACTGGATGTCCTAGCCATGGAAATTAGACAAAACAAAGAAATACACTGAAGAAGTCAAACTGTCACTATTTGCAGATGACATGACATTGTACATAAATAATCCTAAAGACACTACTCCAAAACTACTAGAACTGATAACAGAATACAGCAAAGTAGCAGGATACATAATTAACACACAGAAATCTGTGGCTTTCCTATACACTAACAATGAACTAATATAAAGAGAAATCAGGAAAACAATTCCACTCACAATTGCATCAAAAAGAATGAAATACCTAGGAATAAACCTAACCAAGGAAGTGAAAGACCTATACCCTAAAAACTACAAGTCACTCTTAAGGGAAATTAAAGGGAACACTAACAAATGGAAACTCATCCCATGCTCGTGGCTAGGAAGAATTAATACCGTCAAAATGGCCATCCTGCCCAAAGCAATATACAGATTTGATGCAATCCCTATCAAATTACCAGCAACATTTTTCAATGAACTGGAACAAATAGTTCAAAAATTCATAAGGAAACACTGAAGACCCCGAATAGCCAAAGGAATCCTGAGAAAGAAGAATAAAGTGGGGGGAATCTCGCTCCCCAACATCAAGCTCTGCTACAAAGCCACAGTAATCAAGATAATTTGGTACTGGCACAAGAACAGAGCCACAGACCAGTGGAACAGAATAGAGACTCCAGACATTAACCTAAACATATATGGTCAACTAATATATGACAAAGGAGCCATGGACATACAATGGGAAAATGACAGTCTCTTCAACTGTTCGTGCTGGCAAAACTGGACAACTATATGTAAGAGAATGAAACGGGATAATTGTCTAACCCCATACACAAAAGTAAATTCAAAATGGATCAAAGACCTGAATGTAAGTCATGTAACAAAAAAACTCTTAGAAAAAAACAGAGGCAAATATCTCTTGGACATAAACATGAGCGAATTCTTCATGAACATATCTCCCCGTACAAGGGAAACAGAAGCAAAAATGAACTACTGGGACTATATCAAGCTGAAAATCTGTAAAGCAAAGAAGAACATCAATAGAACAAAAAGGCACCCTCCAGTATGGGAGAATATATTCATAAATGACAGAACCAGTAAAGGGTTGACATCCAAAATATATAAAGAGCTCACGCACCTCAAAAAACAGAAAGCAAACAATCCAATTGAAAAGTGAGCAGAGGTGCTGAACAAACAATTCTCCAAAGAAGAAATTCAGATGGCCAACAGACACATGAAAAGATGCTCCACATCGCTATTCATCAGAGAAATGCAAATTAAATCCACAATGAGATATCACTTCACACCAGTAAGGATCCCCACCATCCAAAGACAAACAACAAACGTTGGCGAGGTTGTGGAGAAAGGGGAACCCTCCTACACTGCTTGTGGGAATGTAAATTAGTTCAATCATTGTGGAAAGCAGTATGGAGGTTCCTCAAGGAGCTCAGAATAGACTTACCATTTGACCCAGGAATTCCACTTCTAGGAATTTGCCCTAAGAATACAGCATCCCGGTTTGAAAAAGACAGATGCACCCCTGTGTTTATGGCAGCCCTATTTACAATAGCCAAGAAATAGAAGCAACCTAAGTGTCCATCAGTAGATGAATGGATAAAGAAGATGTGGTACATATACACAGTGGAATATTACTCAGCCATAAGGAAAAAACAGATCCTACCATTTGCAACAATATGGATGGAGCTAGAGGGTATTATGCTCAGTGAAATAAGCCAGGTGGAGAAAGACAAATACCAAATGATTTCACTCATATGTGGAGTATAAGAACAAAGAAATACTGAAGGAACAAAACAGCAGCAGAATCACAGAACCAAAAAAATGGACTAACAGTAACCAAAGGGAAAGGGTCTGGGGAAGAAGGGTTGCAAGGGAGAGATAAGTGCAGGGAAAAAGAAATGGGGCATTATGATTAGCATGTATAATGTGGGGGTGAGGCATGGGGAAAGATGTGCAACACAGAGAAGACAATTAGTGATTCTATAGCATCTTACTACGTTGCTGGACAGTGACTGTAATGGGGTTTGTGGTGAGGCTTGGTGAAGGGGGGAGTCTAGTAAACATAATGTTCTTCATGTAATTGTAGATTAATGATACCAAAAAGAAATCCAGTGGGTAAATCTTACATAATAAAATTATATTGATGGGGAAGCTAAAATAAAATGAAATGGCTTCCTCAAATCTTTTTATTGATTAGTGGCTGGGTCAAATCTGTGTCCTTTTTATTACACAATGAAGTCTGTAAAGGTGTGAATGAAATATCAAGTGGAAGATTATTATGGCAGTTTACATATCTTTTTTTTTTTGAGTTCTGATACTTTTAGGGTTTAATATCCATAGGCTCCATTTTAATGTGAGTGTCTTCTGTTAGGTTTTCTCTCACAGGTATAGATGTTAACCTTGAACAATGAAAAAACCCATAAGTTCAGTAACAGATGAAGTTACAACTGCAGTTTGATCTCTCACTATGAGAAGATGCTGTATTTCAATGTCAACCCTTAATATTATTAATTAAAAACCAGAAGTACCTATGATATTTCATTTCAGATCATATCAAGTGTGAATGATGCACTTTACATTATCAAGACTTTAAATAAAATGTGAAGATATTTATATTGACTTGTTTCCATAGTGATGAAAGAGTCTTCCCTTGAGTTGTCAAGGTGATGTGCAGTAACCTAGCAAATTGGACTAGTACAGGAGACATTTGTCAACTAATAGGTTTAAGAGAAGAGGATATTCCAATAAGAGATGATCTAGCTATAAATAGAGCCATGAATTTCAAATGTGAACTTTTTCTTTTTAATAACTGGCAAGCATCATTTTTTTTGTGAAACAAATATGAAGATAAGCTGTACATCTACATAGTCAAATTATGTTTACATTAATGATGAGATGATTTTTTCCCCAGAGAGGTGAATCTCTTCTTACAAAAGAGCGGTCAGAGTTTTCACAGCTCTGAGGCTTAGTGGCATGGGGGGAAAGTTTGACAACAAATCTGTTGTTTTTTTTAATTTAAGGTGTCATTGATATACACTGTTATGAAGTTTTCACATGAAAAACATTGTTGTTACTACATTCATCCATATTATAAAGACACCCCTACACCCCATTGCAGTCACTGTCCATCATTGTAGTAAGATGCCACAGAGTGACTACTTGTCTTCTCGGTGCTACACTGTTATCCCCATGACCCACACACACACCATGTGTACCAATCATAATGCCCCTAAGTCCCCTTCTCCCTCCCTCCCCACCCACTCTCCCACATTTCTTGTCATATATGGCCTTCAATATGTTGACATACTTGCTCTCTATACCCATTTTGTTGAGAGGTTTTATCATGAATGGATGTTGAATTTTGTTTAATCTTTAGTAACCCCTAGCACCTTCTTGAAGTCTGTGAGTCTGCTGCTGTTTTATTCTTCAGTTTTGTTTCATTGTTATACTCCACAAATGAGTGAAATCATTAAGTACTTGCCTTTATCTTGACTTATTTCACTGAGCTTAATAGCCTTTAGCTCCATCCATTTTGTTACAAATGGTAGGATTTGTTTCCTTCTTATGTCAGAATAATATTCCATTGTGTATATATACCACATCTTCTTTATCCATTCAACTATCAATGGACACTTAGGTTGCTTCCATAGCTTGGATATTATAAATAGTGCCTCAATAAACATAGAGGTGCATATGTGTTTTTTGAATCTGGGATCTTGTTTTCTTTGGGTAAATTCCTAGGAGTAGAATTTCTGGGTCAAATGGTATTTCTATTTTTAGTTTTTTGAGGAACCTCCATATTGCTTTCCACAATGGTTGAAGTAATTTACATTCCCACGAGCAGTGTAGGAGGGTTCTCCTTTCTCCACATCATCACCAACATTTGTTGTTGTTTGTCTTTTGGATGTTGGCCATCCTAACTGGTGTGAGGCAATATCTCTTTGTGTTTTTAATTTGCATTTTTCTGATGATTAGCGATGTGGAGCATCTTTTCATTTGCCTGTTGGCCATCTGAATTTCTTCTTTGGAAAAGTGTCTGTTCATATCCGCTCATTTTTTAATTGGGTTATTTGCTTTTCATGTGTTGAAGAATATGAGTTCATTATATATTTTCAATGTTAACTCCTTGTTGGATGTCTCATTTACAAATATATTCTCCTATACTCTAGGATGCATTTTTGTTCTACTGGTGGTTTCCTTTGCTGTACAGAAACTTTATAGTTTGATGTAGTCCAATGTGTTCATTTTGATTTTGTTTCCCTTGCCTGAGGAGATGCATTCAGGAAAAAGTTGCTCATGTTTATATTCAAGAGATTTTTGTCTATGTTTTCTTCTCAGAGTTTAATGCTTTCATGATGTACATTCAGATCTTTGATCAATTTTGAGTTTATTTTTGTGTATGGGGTTAGACAATAAACCAATATCATTCTCTTACATGTAGTTTCCCAGTTTTTCAAACAGCAGTTGTTGAAGAGGCTGTCATTTCCATATTATATATAGTCATGGCTCCTTTGTCACATATTAACTGACCATATATGTTTGAGTATAAATCTGGGCTCTCTATTCTGATCCATTGATCATTGGATCTGTCCTTGTGCCAGTACCAAATGGTTTTGATTACTGTGGCTTTGTAGCAGAGCTTGAAGTTGGGGAGTGTAATCACCCCCACTTTATTCTTCCTTCTCAGGATTGCTTTGGCTATTCAGGTTCTTTTGTAGTTCCATATGAATTTTAGAACTATTTTTTCCAGTTCATTGAAGAATGCTGTTGGTGTTTTGATAGGGATTGTACTGAATCTGTAGATTGCTTTAGGCAGGATGCCATTTTGACAATATTAATTCTTCCTGCGCAAAAGCACAGGATAAATTTCCATTTATTATTGTCCTCTTTAATTTCTTTTAAGAGGATCTTATAGTTTTCAGGGTATAGGTCTTTCACTTCCTTGGGTAGGTTTGTCCTATGTATTTTATTCATTTTGAAGAAATTGTGAGTGGAATTGTTTTCTTGATTTCTGTTTCAGCTATTTTATCATTAGTATAAAGGAATGCAACATATTTCTTTATATTTATTTTATATCCTGCAACTCTGCTGAATTCAGTTATTAGTTCTAGTAGTGTAGGGGTGGAATCTTTAGGGTTTTCTATTTACAATATCATGTCATCTGCAAACAGTGAGAGTTTAATTTTTTCCTTACCTATCTGGATGCCCTTATTTCTTTCTGTTGTCTGAGTGCCATGGCTAGGACCTCCAGAATTATGTTGAATAAAAGTGGGGAGAGTGGGCATACTTGTCTTGTTCTGAATCATAAAGGAAAAGCTTTCATCTTCTCACTGTTAAGTATGATATTGGCTGTGGGTTTGTTGTCATATATGGCCTTCAATATGTTGACATACTTGCTCTCTATACCCATTTTATTGAGAGTTTTTATCATGAATGGATGTTGAATTTTGTTTAATGCCTTTTTTTTTGAGAGGGAATCTCTCATATTTATTGATCAAATGGTTATTAACAACAATAAAATTCTATATAGGGGACTCAATGAACAATCATTAATCAACCCAAGCCTAATTCTCAACAGTCTCCAATCTTCTGAAGCATAACAAACAAGTTCTTACATGGTGAACAAATACTTACATAGTGAATAAGTTCTTACATGGTGAACAGTGCAAGGGCAGTCATATCACAGAAACTTTCAGTTATGATCATGCATCATGAACTATAAACAATCAGGTCAAATATGAATATTCGTTTAATTTTTATACTTGATTTATATGTGAATCCCACATTTCTCCCTTATTATTATTATTATTTTATTTTATTTTTTTAAATAAAATGCTGAAGTGGTAGGTAGATGCAAGATAAAGGTAGAAAACATAGTTTAGTGCTGGGAGAGGGCAAATGTAGATGATCAGGTGTGTGTCTATAGATTAAATATTAATCCAAGCTACACAAGGGCAACAAAACATCCACAGATGCAAAAGATTTCTCTCAAAACAGTGGGGGTGAGGTTCTAAGCCTCACCTCTGTTGATCCCCAATTTCTCACCTGATGGCCCCCCTGTGACTGTGCCTGTCTTAGGTTGTTCCTCCCTTGAGGAATCTTACCTGTCTCTGGCTAACCAGTCATCTTCCAGGGCCATACAGGGAAATGTAAAGTTGGTAAGAGAGAGAGAAGCAATATTGTTTGAAAAGGTTAGCTTTTTACTTCTTTGCAGATTTATGCCCTGTGGCTTCTCTGCCCAGCATTTGTCTTGAGGTATCTTTACCACTTGGAAGATTTATGATACTCGGAAATTTCAATAAGAGGCACAAATTCTACTTAAGGGTTGTAATTAGGAAGGAAGAAGAAAAGCTATAGAAGTAGCAGACGGAAGAAAACATGGAAAGATTGATTATTTCTTTGACATATCTTCTTGTAGAGTAACATAAGCGCATATAGGTTTTAAACTACTAATTAAATTGCATACACACATTAACATAATAGGAATACAGCTACATAACGAAAGCAGACCTACAATTACCAGCCATCTCCAGTGAAACCAAAAAAACCAGTTAGGCACCCTAGGCATTTGTGAAAACTTATCAATGATGTGATGGATATTGTCTAACAGAATTTGAATAGTTTGAAAAAAATCAGACAAGGTAAAACCACACATTCCTGGAAACTGTTCACATCCGATTTATTCTTTTAACAGTAGGTAGTCTATAGTCGCAAGATTTTGGAGCACTGCAACTTGCACTTCTCCTAATTCTTGGTTGAGATCCGACCATACAGATCCACTCAAATTTGTTGCTTTACTGTATGCACAGGCCAGCTTAGATATCTCCTTCTTCATTCCAATGGCAAGTCCAGGAACCGGTGGGATAGATGCAGCTAAAACTGCAGCATCGCCTGGATCTTTGTTGAGGTTTTTTGATGATCATCTTCTGGTATGACTCTTCCAGAGAGTGCTGATGTTGGAAGTTCTTCTTCATATCGTATCTTAGTTCATTTTCTGGGTAGCCAAATTAGGCTTTGATCCACTGTATAAACACAAACAGACCCTTTGCCCACACTTTGATATGCCCTTTATACCATTGCAAAGAACTTATTGGAGATCACCACACAGGAACTGCATGTTTTTTTAAGAGAATGGAATATTATCAGAAAAATGTATTTTCATAGCTGATAATCTGACACCATTTAAATGATCAAAATTAAGGATATTTAAACTATGCATTAATCATTGATTTACAGATACTTTTACCGTATCACAGAGTAATCCCCCTTTTCTTTCTTTTTCTATTGTTATTGTTAATCTACAATTACATGAAAAATATTATGTTTAGAAGGCTCTCCCGTATACCAGGTTCCCCAGCCAGAAACCACTTTACAGTCACTGTCCATCAGCATAGCAAAATGTTGTAGAATCCTACTTGTCTACTCTGTGTTGTACAGCCCTCCTCTTTCTCCCCCCCATTATGCATGCTAATCATAATATCCCCTTTCTTCTTAACCACCCCCTTATCACTCCCTACCCACCCATCCTCCTCAGTCCCTTTCCCTTTGGTACCTGTTAGTATATTCTTGGGTTCTGTGATTCTGCTGCTGTTTTGTTCCTTCAGTTTTTTCTTTGTTCTTATAGTCCACAGATGAGTGAAATGATTTGGCATTTCTCTTTATCTGCTTGGCTTATTTCACTGAGCATAATACCCCCTAGCTCCATCCATGTTGTTGCAAGTCATAGGATTTGTTTTCTTCTTATGGCTGAGTAATATTCCATTGTGTATATGTACCACATCTTCTTTATCCATTCATCTACTGATGGACACTTAGGTTGCTTCCAATTCTTGGCTACTATAAATAGTGCTGCTATAAACATAGGGGTGCATCTGTCTTTCTCAAACTTGATGGCTGTGTTCTTAGGGTAAATTCCTAGGAGTGGAATTCCTGTGTCAAATGGAAAGTCTGTTTTGAGCATTTTGATGTACCTCCATGCTGCATCCTTAGGGTAAATTCCTAGGAGTGGAACTCCTTGGTCAAATGGTAAGTCTATTTTGAGCATTTTGAAGAACCTCCATACTGCTTCCCAAAATGGTTGAACTAATTTACATTCCCACCAGCAGTGTAGGAGGGTTCCCCTTTTTCCACAACCGCGCCAACAGTTGTTGTTGTTTGACTTTTGGATGGTATCCATCCTTACTGGTGTGAGGTGATACTTCATTGTGGTTTTAATTTGCATTTCTCTGATAATTAGCGATGTGGAGCATCTTTTCATGTGTCTGTTGGCCATCTTTATTTCCTTTTTTAGAGAACTGTCTGTTCAGTTCCTCTGCCCATTTTTTCATTGGATTATTTGTTTTATGTTTCTTGAGGTGGGTGAGCTCTTTATATATTTGGGATGTCAAGCCTTTGTCTGATCTGTCATTTACAAATATATTCTCCCATACTATGGGGTTCCTTTTTGTTCTATTGATGGTGTCTTTTGCTGTACAGAAGTTTTTCAGCTTAATATAGTCCTGCTTGTTCATTTTTCCTGTTATTTTCCTTGCCTAGGGAGATATGTTCAAGAAGAGGTTCCTCATGTTTTTGTCTAAGAGGATTTTGCCCATGTTTTTTTCTAAGAGTTTTATGGTTTCATGACTTACATTCAGGTCTTTAATCCATTTTGAATTTACTTTTGTGTATGGGGTTAAACAATGGTCCAGTTTCATTCTCCTACATAGAGCTGTCCATTTTTGCCAGCACCATCTATTGAAGAGACTGTCATTTCGCCATTGTATGTCCATGGCTCCTTTATCAAATATTAATTGACCATATATGTTTGCATTAATGTCTGGAATCTCTAATCTGTTCCACTGGTCTGTGGCTCTGTTCTTGTGCTAGTACCAAATTGTCTTGATTACTATGGCTTTGTAGTAGAATTTAAAGTTGGGGAGTGAGTTCCCCCCTAATTTATTCTTCTTTCTCAGGATTGCTTTGTCTATCGGGGTCTTTGGTGTTTCCATATGAATTTTTGAACTATTTCTTCCAGTTCATTGAAGAATGTTGCTGGTAATTTGATAGGGATTGCATCAAATCTGTATATTGCTTTGGGCAGCATGGCCATTTTGATGGTATTAATTCTTCCTAGCCACGAGCATGGGATAAGTTTCCATTTGTTAATGTCCCCTTTAATTTCTCTTAAGAGTATCTTGTAGTTTTCAGGGTATAGGTCTTTCACTTCCTTGGTTAGGTTTATTCCTAGGTATTTTATTCTTTTTGATGCAATTGTGAGTGGACTTGTTTCCCTGATTTCTCTTTCTATTGGTTCATAGTATATAGGAAAGCCACCGATTTCTGTGTGTTAATTTTGTATCCTGCTACTTTGCTGTACTCCGATGTCAGTTCTAGTAGGTTGGAGTGGAGTCTTTAGGGTTTTTTATGTACAATGTAATGTCATCTGCAAATAGTGACAGTTTTGCTTCTTCTTTACCAATCTGGATTCCTTGTATTTCTTTGTTTTGTCTGATTGCCGTGGCTAGGATCTCCAGTACTATGTTAAATAACAGTGTGGAGAGTGGGCATCCCTGTCAAATACCCGATCTCATAAGAAAAGCTTTCAACTTCTTGCTGTTCAGTAGGATTTTGGCTGTGGGTTTATCATATATGGCCTTTATTATGTTGAGGTTCTTGCCCTCTATACCCATTTTGTTGAGAGTTTTTATCATGAATGGATGTTGAATTTTTTCAAATGCTTTTTCAGCATCTATGGAGATGATTATGTGGTTTTTGTCTTTCTTTCTGTTAATGTGGTGGATGATGTTGATGGATTTTCGAATGTTGTACCATCCTTGCATCCCTGGGATGAATCCCACTTGGTCATGGTGTATGATCCTTTTTATATATTTTTCAAGTCGGTTTGCTAATATTTTATTGAGTATTTTTGCATCTACATTCATCAGGGATATTGGTCTGTAATTTTCTTTTTTGGTGGGGTCTTTGCCTGGTTTTAGTATTAGGGTGATGTTGGCGTCATAGAATGAGTTTGGGAGTATCCAGTATCCCCTCCTCTTCTATTTTTTGGAAATCTTTAAGGAGAATGGGTATTATGGTTTCTCTGTGTTTCTGATAAAATTCTGAGGTAAATCCGTCCGGCCCGGGTGTTTTGTTCTTGGGTAGGTTTTTATTATCGCTTCAATTTCTTTGCTCGTAATTGGTTTGTTTAACTTTTGTGTTTCTTCCTTGGTCAGTCTTGGAAGGTTGTATTTTTCTAGGAAGTTGTCCATTTCTTCTAGATTTTCCAGCTTGTTGGCATATAGGTTTTCTTAGTAGTCTTTAATAATTCTTTGTATTTCTGTGGAGTCTCGTGATTTTTCCGTTCTCATTTCTGATTCTGTTGATTTGTGTTCATTCTATTTTTCTCTTAATCAGTTTGGCTAGAGGCTATCTATTTTGTTTATTTTCTCAAAGAACCAGCTCTTGGTTTCGTTGATTTTTGCTATTGTTTAATTCTTCTCAATTTTGTTTATTTCTTATCTATATTAAGTCCCTCCTTCTGCTGACTTTAGGCCTCATTTGTTATTCTTTTTCCAGTTTTGATAATTGTGAATTTAGACTATTCATTTGGGATTGTTCTTCCTTCTTCAAATGTACCTGGATTGCTATATACTTTCCTCTTATGACTGCTTTTGCTGCGTCCCACAAAAGTTGGGGCTTTGTGTTGTTGTTTTCATTTGTTTCCATATATTCCTTGATCTCTATTTTAATTTGTTCCTTGATCTATTGATTATTTAGGAGCATGTTGTTAAGCCCCATGTGCTTGTGAGCCTTTTTGTTTTCTTTGTAGAATTTATTTATAGTTTTATACCTTTGTGGTCTGAAAAGCTGGTTGGTAGAATTTCAATATTTTGGAATTTACTAAGGCTCTTTTTGTGGGGTAGTATGAAGTCTATTCTGGAGAACGTTCCATGTGCACTTGAGAAGAATGTATATCCTGTTGCTTTTGGATGTAGAGTTCTATAGATGTCTAATAGCTCCATCTGTTTGCTGTGTTGTTCAGTGCCTCCATGTCCTTACTTTTTTTCTGCCCGCTGTATCTATCCTTTGGGGTGAGTGGTGTGTTGAAGTCTCCTAAAATGAATGCATTGCAGTCTATTTCCCCTTTTATTTCTGTTAGTATTTTTTTCTCTTTCTATTGGTTCATTGTTAGGATATAGGAAAGCCACAGATTTGCGTGTTAATTTTGTATCCTGCAACATTGCTGTATTCCGATATCAGTTCTAGTAGTTTTGGAGTGGAGTTCCCCCTTTATTTCTGTTACTATTTGTTTCACATATGCTGGTACCCCTGTGTTGGGTGCATATATATTTAGAATGGTTATATCCTCTTGTTGGACTGAGCCCTTTATCATTATGTAATGTCCTTCTTTATCTCTTGTTACTTTCTTTGTTTTGAAGTCTATTTTGTCTGATATTAGTACTGCAACCCCTGCTTTCTTCTCACTGTTGTTTGCCTGAAATATGTTTTTCCATTCCTTGACTTTTAGTCTGTGCATGTCTTTGGGTTTAAGGTGAGTTTCTTGTAAGGAGCATATAGATGTGTCTTGTTTTTTATCCATTGTATTATTCTGTGTCTTTTGATTGGTGCATTCAGTCCATTTACATTTAGGGTGACTATTGAAAGATATGTACTTATTGCCATTGCAAGCTTTAGATTCATGGTTACCAAAAGTTCAAGGTTAGCCTCTTTAGTATCTTACTGCCTAACTTAGCTCACTTATTGAGGTGTTATATACATTGTCTAGAGATTCATTTCTTCTCTCCCTTCTTATTCCTCCTCCATTCTTCATATGTTGGGTGTTTTGTTCTGTGCTCTTTTTAGGAGTGCTCCCATCTAGAGCAGTCCCTGTAAGATGCCCTGTAGAGGTGGTTTGTGGGAGGAAAATTCCCTCAACTTTTGCTTGTCTGGGAATTGTTTAATCCCTCCGTCATATTTAAATTATAATCGTGCTGGATACAGTATCCTTCGTTCAAGCTCTTCTGTTTCATTGCATTAAATATATCATGCCATTCTCTTCTGGCCTGTAAGTTTTCTGTTGAGAAGTCTGATGATAGCCTGATGGGTTTTCCTTTATAGGTGCCCTTTTTCTCTCTAGCTGCCTTTAAAACTCTTTCCCTGTCCTTGATCCTTGCCATTTTAATTATTATGTGTCTTGGTGTTGTTCTCCTTGGGTCCTTTCTGTTTGGTGTTCTGTGTATTTCCATGGTCTGTTTGATTATTTCCTCTCCCAATTTGGGGAAGTTTTCAGCAATTATTTTTTCAAAGACACTTTCTATCCCTTTTTCTCTCTCTTCTTCTTCTGGTACCCCTATAATATGGATATTGTTCCTTTTGGATTGGTCACACAGTTCTCTTAATATTGTTTCATTCCTGGAGATCCTTTTATCTCTCTCTAGGTCAGCTTCTATGCATTCCTGTTCCCTGATTTCTATTCCATCAATGGCCTCTTGCATCTTATCCATTCTCGTTATAAATCCTTCCAGAGTTTGTTTCACTTCTGTAATCTCCTTCCTGGCATCTGTGATCTCCCTCCGGACTTCATCCCTTAGCTTTTTCATATTTCTCTGCATCTCTATCAGCATGATTTTAATTTTGAAGTCTTTTTCAGGAAGACTGGTTAGGTCATCTCCTTCTCTGGTGTTGTCTCTGTTTCTCTGTTTTCTTGGTTTGCCTGTAATTTTTCCTTTTCATGGTGATAGAAATAGTTTGCAGAGCTGGGACGAGTGACGGCTTGAAGAACTTCCCTTCTTGTTGGTTTGTTCCTTTCCTCTCCTGGGAGAACAGTGACCTCTAGTGGCTTGTGCTGGGCAGCTGTGCTCATACAGTGCTTCTGATTCCTGCCCGGCTGCCATGGAGTTTATCTTAACTGTTGCAGTGCGTGTGGCCTGCCTGGGGCTGCTGCTCCAATATCGTGGAGCCGCATTGGATGGGGAGTGTCCAGGAGGCCATTCATCTTCATCAGGGCCTCTCTGCTCCCTGCTGCCCAGGGGGTTAGAGTGCCCAGAGATCCCCAGATTCCCTGCCTCTGGACTAAGTGTCCCGGGACTCTTCCATCCAGTTTTGGGGTCCCTGTCCCTTTAAAACTTCCAAAAAGCAGTCACCAAATAAAAAATAATTAATTAATTAATTAATCAATTAATTAAAAAAAAAGCCATTCACTTTTCTCAGGGACCCTTTCACCAGTCTTGCTGCCCTGTTTTCCTAGTATCCAGCACCTCAGCCATGCACTGTTTCTGCACTCTGTTGCAGATGGCTGGGGCTGGGTGTTTAGCAGTCCTGGGCTCCCTCCCCCTCCCCGCTCTGACTTCTCTCCTCCTGCTGGGAACTGGGGGGAGGGGCACTCGGGTCCCACCAGTCTGGGCCTTGTATCTTACCCCCTTTGTGAGGTGCTGGGTTCTTGCAGGTGTGGATGTGGTCTGGATGTTTTCCTGTGTCCTCTATTCTCTATTCTGGGAAGAGTTCACTTTGTTATATTTTCATAAATATATGTGGTTTTAGGAGGAGATTTCCACTGCTCTACTCATGCCGGCATCTTGGCTCCACCCCCTGTTGAATGCTTTTTTTTAGCATCTATTGAAATGATCATGTGATTTTTGTCATTTTTGTTAATGTGGTGTATGATGTTGATACATTTTTGAATATTGTACCATTCTTGCATCCCTGGAATAAGTCCTACTTAATCATGATGGATGATATTTTCAATGTATTTTTGAATTTGGTTTGCTAAATTTTGTTGAGTATTTTTGCATCTTTATTCATCATGGATATTGGTCTGTAATTTTCATTTTTGTGTTGTCTTTGTCTGGTTTTTGTATTAAAGTGATGCTGTCCTCATAGCATTAGTTTGGAAGTATTCCCCTCCTTTTCTGCTTTTTGGAAACTTTAAGGAGGATGGTCTTCACTAAATGTTTGATAAAATTCAGTGGTGAAGCCATCTGGTCTAGATATTTTGTTCTTAGGTAGTTTTTTTTATTACAATTCAATTTTGTTGGTGCTAACTAGTCTGTTCAGATTTTTTGTTTCTTCCTGGGTCAGCCTTGGGAGGTTGTATTTTTCTAGAAAGTTGTCCATTTCTTCTAGGTTATCCAGTTTGTTAGCATATAATTTTTCATAGTATTCTTTCATAATTCTTTGTATATCTGTGGTGTCCATAGTGATTTTTCCTTTATCACTTCTGATTCTGTCTATGTGAGTAGACTCTTTTTTTCTTGATAAATCTAGCTGAGGGCTTATCTATTTGGTTTGTTTTCTCAAAGAACCAGCTCCTGCTCTCATTAATTCCTTCTATTGTTTTATTCTTGATTTTATTTATTTCTTCTCTAATCTTCATTATATCCCTCCTTCTACTGACTTTGGGCCTCATTTGTTCTTCTTTTTCTAGTTTCATTAAATGAGTTTAGACTGTTCATATGGGATTGTTCTTCTTTCTTGAGGTAAGTCTGTATTATAACTTACTTCCCTCTTAGCATGGCCTTTGTTGCTTCCCACACATTTTGTGGTATTGAGTTGCTGGTGTCATTTGTCTCTGTATATTGTTTGATCTCTGTTTTTATTTGGTCATTGATCCATTGATTATTTAGGAGCATATTGCTAAGCCTCCATGTGTTTGTGAGCTTCTTTTTTTCTTTGCATAATTTATTTCTAGTTTCATACCTTTGTGATCTGAGAAGCTGGGTGGTGCAATTTCAATCTCTTTGAATTTACTGAGACTCCTTTTGTGGCCTAGTATATGATCTATTCTGGAAAATGTTTCATATGCACTTGAGAAGAATATATATCCTGCTGCTTTTGGTTGGAGTGTTCTGATGTCTGTTAGGTCCATCTTTTCTAATGTGTTGTTCAGTGTCTTTGTCTCCTCATTTATTTTTTCTGTGGTTGATCTGTCTTTTGGAGCAAGTGGTGTGTTGAAATCTCCTAAAATGAATGCATTGCTTTCTATTTCCCCCTTTAATTCTGTTGGTATTTGTTTCACTTATGTAGGTGCTCCTGTGTTGGGTACATAGGTAAGTATAATGGCTATAACCTCTTGGACTGACTTCTTTATCATTATGTAACGTTCTCCTTTGTCTTTTCTGACTTTCTTTGTTTTGAAATATATTTTCTCTGTTACAAACTGCAACTCCTACTTTTTTCTCCCTATTAGTTGCATGAAATATATTTTTCCATCCCTTCACTTTTATTCTGTGTATGTCTTGGGTTTTAAAGTGAGTCTCTTGTATGCAGCATATAGATGGGTCTTTTTTTTTATCCTTTCAGTGACTCTATGTCTTTTGGTTGGTGTATTCAGACCATTTATGTCTACCATGATTATCAATAGGTATGTACTTATTGTCATTGCAGGCTTTAGGTTCGTGGTTTCCCAAGGTTCAAGGATAGGTTCTTTGCTATCTAATAATCTAACTTAATCACTCAGTATGCTATTAGAAATGCAATCTAAAGATTCTTTTTTTTTTCCTGTTTCTTCCTCCTCTATTCTTTATATATTAGGTATCATATTCTGTACTCTTTGTCAATCCCTTGACTGACTTTTGGGCTAGCTGATTTAATTTTGTATTTGCTTAGTAATTAACTGGTTTACTTCCTTTACTGTTGTTTTGTTTTCTCTGGTGACAGCTATTTAGCCTTAGGAACACTTCCATGTATAGTAGTCCCTCCAAAATATACTGTAGATATGATTTGTGGGAGGTAAATTCTTTCATCTTTTATCTGAAAATTGTTTTAGCCCTCCTTCAAATTTAAATGATAATCTTGCCAGGTAGAATATTCTTGGTTTGAGGCCCTTTCTGTTTCATTGCATTGTATATATCATGCCACTCCCTTCTGGCCTGTAAGGTTTCTGTTGAGAATTCTGATGATAGCCTGATGGGTTTTCTTTTCTATGTGATCTTTTCTCTCTCTCTCTCTCTCTGGCTGCTTTTAATACTCTGTATTTATCCTTTCATCTTTGCCATTTTAATAATTATATGTGTTGGTGTTGTCTTCCTTGGATCCCTTGTGTTGGGAGATCTGTGAACCTCCATGACTTTAGGGACTATGTCCTTTCCCAAATTCAGGAAGTTTTCAGCAGTTAACTCTTCAAAGACACTTTCTATCCCTTTTTCTCTCCCTTCTTCTTCTGGTTCCCCTCTAATGCAAATATTGTTCTTTTTGGATTGGTCACACAGATGTCTTAATATACTTTCATTCCTAGAGATTCTTTTTTCTCTCTGTGCCTCAGCCTCTTTGTATTCCTGTTATTTAATTTCTATTTCATTTACTATCTCCTCTACTTCATCTAATCTGCTTTTCTATCCCTCCATAGTATGTTTCATTTCAGATACTCTATTTTTCAAAGTTTCTTTTTCTTAAATTCCTCCTTGAGTTCTTGAATACTTTTCTGTAGCTCTGTGGGTATGTTTATGATTTTCATTTTGAAATCATTTTCAGGAAGATTGGTGACTTAAGTTTCACTTGGCCCTCTTTCTGGCATTTGTGGAATATTGATTTGTACCATGTTCTTTTGACATTTCATATTTGTAATAATATCTTGGTTTAGGCAGCACCCTCTAGTTTCCAGAAGCTCTACTCTCTGGAGCTACTCAGCCCCTGGAGCTATGGTGGGGGTCATAGGCAAATGGCACTGGTGCCTACTGGATGGATAGAGCTCTTTCCTGCTTCCTGGTTGCAGTGCCTGCCTCCACTGCCTCAGCCAGTGGGCCACATGCACAGGGAGGAGCCTCTATGCCATGCCCTTGTAGCTGCCATAGGCAAGGCTGCCGCCTGGCTGGCCTTATGAAATGATGAGGGCATCAGTTTGGTGAGTTGGTACTGGCTGGGAGGAAGGAGTAACAGGCTTCATATTGTGGTGGGTGGCCTCAGAACTGTGTTTCCAGCCAGTGGGACAGAACTCCTGAAGCTCCTGAAAGTTCCCAACCTGTTGGACTGAGTGCACCAGACAATATTTTCCCCTGTCCTTTCTCCTGGGCAGCAAGCTCTGTGCAGTCCTGTCCCTTTAGCAGCCCTCTCACTGTTGGGAAGTCTTTCAGGCTGCCTGCCTTTCTTTTGTCCCAGAGCAGCCAGTTATGGTATCTCTTCTCCACAGGCAGCCAGAATCTCAGTCTCTCCAAGTTCCATCTGCCTTGGCTTTCCAACCCCACTAATATCCAGAGCACCATGTAATGTAGGTTTGTGCTCCCAGAGAAGATCTCCAGGGCTGGGTGTTCAGCAGTCCTAAGCCTCCACCCCCTCCCCGCTCCATTTCTATTCCTCCCACAATTGAGCTGGAGTTGGAGAAGGGTTTTAGTCTCACGAAATCATGGCTTTGGGACTTTACCCTTTTCTGTGAGGTCTATCCTTTTTCCCAGATATAGGCAGTCTGCTGTATCCTTCTTTTCTGTTACTCTTTAAGAATTAGTTTTATTTGCTATATTTTTATATTGTATGTGGTTTTGGGAGGAGGTTTCTGTATCACCTCTCATGCTGCCATGTTTAAGCCAATCTCTTGATTTAGTATTTTTATAAGGGAATCTACTTTGGAATCAGCAAAATCCTCAATTATGCAGAAAAGGTAGGAAAAGTGGTTCCTTAGATGAGTGCACTGTATCTCTTGATTGAAGTAAAAAATAAATAATGCACAATTCATTTTTAAATTTCTTGGCATGTAGATGCATGCTATAGCTGCCAGGGCAGTTAGGACCTACCACAACGAACAAAAACAACTAAGTCACATCTCCTTCCTTGAGTTCTAGTATCTTCATTTTGACATTAGTAGACAAATTAAAACTAATCAGGTCAGAAAAAGAGCACATTTTTTTCTTTTCAGAAATAATGTGAGGAGCAACTCAGTCCTGAATAAATAAGAAAGAAGAATAGATGACAGTCACATCTTTAAGCAAGTATTATGGTCAGATGTCTGCAATTCAGATGAGCAAAGAAATTGCAGAATAAGGAGGCTAATAGGTTATGTTATAAAAATAGACAGCAAAGGACTCTCCAGCTAAAGGTAATGCATCAAGTTGCTTTCCCACAAAAAGAAAAGAAAAGAAAAGAAAAGAAAAATGTCAGTGATAACCCCTTAAACAACTACAATAGCTAGAACTCTTCTTCAACTTATAGGAGTAAAAGAGCCTTAAGTCATGAAGACTTTCCTGAAATATATTCTTAATAATGTGCTACATTTTAAGTAATTTAACTAGTCAATTTCCTTAGTTGTCTACTTATGCCAGTGGTTTGGCATTGACAGAATTAGATAATCTGGTAATTTACAGTTAAAATTGGAACAAATTTTCAAATGCATTCAATAGAAGTGCAATGGATATGTGTGGTATTATTCTACCCAATATTCTATATCTCCTCATTGCATAAGAGCAGGCACCCTATCCTCATTCCTTTTGGAGAACTACTTCATTCTAGGTAATTATGGTGGACTGCCACAGTTCTCTACACCCTTAGCCATAATTGTGAAATAACTGTTGGAGCCATGACCAAATCCAAATCAAACAGAATCTTCTAGAGTTTTTATATGATCATTAGAAACAAAAAACTCTTTCATTTCTCTGTGGAAAGGTAATGTTAATCACCACAATTACTCTCTGGTATCCTCCTAGAGACAGTCATTTTCAGTAAGAGAATTAGCTAATACTTAATAAGAACCAGAGCCAAGATTTGAGAGAAATGAGGAATCCAATAACCGCATTTGAGTGTCTGGATGGATTAGTTTCAACTCTGTCTTCTCAGGTAGAATAGAAAATAAATTTAATTATGTTCATTGCTGATGGTATCTTAATGGATTTCTCTCATTTTCAGAGCACCATTACAAAAAAAAAAAAAAAAAAACCTTTCTTCAATTTTGGTATCCAAAATAAAATCTATAAAAATTATATTACATGGCAGCATATAATTTCGCTTGGGTACATCTTCATTGTTGACTTTTATTTTGCATAGAATCATTTGCCTAGCTCCATCTTCAATCTTTAAATAAGGTCAAGAAATACTCTTTGCAAACATTCTAAAGTACGTCAGTGTTCTGTCTTCTTTGATTAAGCACTTAAGGATATTTGCAATAACCTGGCAAGGTGTTAGACTGTTGTTATTTTTCCCCACAGATTAACTCTAAGTACAGAAGTTGAAGTTACTTTTCATTGTCAAAATAATTTTGGGCTTCAAAGAAGACAGTGACTTCAAGGGGTAGGAAATGTTAAACTAGAAATTCAAGGTCTTCAAAGATGGGAGAGGGATGGGGAAAAGAAGGGAGGGAATAGGAAAGGAGATAGGAGAAGAAAGGAGAAAGAAAGAGAAAGGACAGAAAAGGTCTTATAAATGATTATATTCAATTTTTCTCTAATCTCTAGCTCAAAGAATACAGTCCCAACCCATTTTCTCCAATTGGAAAACAGAACATCGTTTTGGAATCTTACTTCCCTCCCCAGTTCATTCACTTAATCAAATACCTAGTCCTTTCACTCAAATTTCAACATACCTTCCACATCCAATCATTCACTTCTTTCTTTAGCACTACACTTATCTAGGTCTATCACCTCATTCATGGACCAGTAATGAACCTCCTTGCCAGTCACACTCTCTCCTTTTAGATTAATACTAGCATCACCCAATCCATTTCCTACTCTTAACCAAGATGAGAATTATAAAGTCTGATCATGTACATTTTAAGCCCTGCAATGGTGGATGCCTGGTATATGCTGTCACAACTGTTTTTTGCTTTTCTATTTTCTATCCTTCCTCAAGTGGTCAGCTTGGTGTCACTTCTTTCAGCAAATCTTTTAAAACTTTAAACATGGTTTAAGTGCTTTTCTGATGTGCTAATCTTCCAAACAACTTGTAATTGTCTTCTTGTTTCTCAGTATACTATAAAATGAAAAATACTAACTAGAGCAATTATTTTGTTTAGCATTTTATTTTCAGTAGTTAGTACAATTCCTAGTATATATGGTAGAAACTCAAAAAATATTTCAATGAATGAAAAAATTCACGCATGAATGAATTTTCATTGTTCCTTTTGTAATTTAATATCTATTGAAATGGACAACACCCACCAGAGGAATATTAACATTGATCTGAAGCAAAATACTTCTACCTGTGTTAAGCATCCTTGCTAATATGGTTCTCCTACATACTAAATCAAAAAGTCATTTCATTTTTTATGCATCATTCAACACGAGTGTACTGATTTAATAGAATGGTCAGCATTTGATACTAATCAGTTTTAATTATCCCATCAACTAAACAAAAAAAATGTCTTTGGTAAAAGAAAAGGACAAATATTATAGAATAGTATTGACAACTTTCTTTTCGTGTTCAAATCTAGAAATGTGAGAAGTGTTGATGATAAAAATGAATGCATAGATACAGTTAAACTCTTCAAAAGAAAATTTTATGCTGCCTTAGAAAACCTCTCAATAAGCCTGGTGAAAGCTTGTGATTTTCCAATTCTCTTTTTCTAATGATTACTTGACAATGAAGATACATGGGATGTAGAGACCTAGTGGTGTTGGGCTGACTGCTGGCTGCATTATTGTCACCTGATCTACATTTTCCTGAATACTTGAATGGTTGGGCTTCTTCATATATTTTTTAAGCAGCATTTAATCAAGTGTTCATTAAATCCAGATCTGTTCTCTACTGGGCTCTGTATCCAATTACAAGCTGCATTATAAACACCTTATATTTTGGTAGAGATTCAGAAATTGTGGTAAAATGAATGTAGACACATTCAGACCAGATGATGTTCTGCCCTATGGGTTAATCTCCCAGCAGGATGCACTGATGCCCCAGCCCTGCATGGAAGACTGATCTTCCCAAAGCACCACTCCTATCACACCCATCCCTCTGAATAGTATTCAGTGGTGCTCTCTTCCCTTTCATAATAAACCTAAATTACTTGTATATGAAAAAACTGATAGAGGTTCAAAATAGAATGCAGCATCATAACATAAGTGCATGAAAAGAGGGTCACAGAGGGAAATTCCTAGAAATCCAGAAATTCTAAAGGCCATGGAAAGATATTTTATTTATGCTTCTAACAATAAAACAAGCAAACATAAAAAAGAACCAATATGAAGTAATTAGGAAAAAGCAGAACCACTTGAAAAATAGTTCATATATTTCTCCAGAAAGAATAGTTTTGAAGCTAATGGTTAGGACAAAGAGGATAAAGAGGGAATTTAAATCCAAGCAGGTGAGAAGAATATCACTGGATACATAACTATATTAAATGAGTTTAAGTTTCCATCTCCATAAAAACTCTGTCTCGGTTTACAGCAGTAATTTAGAGGTTTTTATCTCAAGGAATTGTCAGTAATGCTGAGGAAGCACAAAGGAGAGGAAGGTTTCCAGAAAACGAAAAAGAAGCTCACATTGCCAAGTAATGGGAAAGCAGAAGAATCACAGAGAATGAAGGAAAATTGGCTGACCAGATTATCTGGTTTTTAACTTACATATTGAACTTAAATCATGATTGTTTCATAGTTGGTAAAGAACTTATATAATCTTAATCAGTATTAATTAGAGGTTTTATAACTCCATATCAAAAGCTAAGAATTCCTGACTCTGATGGATAAGCCCAGTATAAAGTATGATGTTAATGTCTCATCAATTGTTTCTAAAAGAAACATGTATAATTATGAATATGTTAGATAAGGAAATCAAGTTTGCAGATTTAGAACCAACAACAAAAGAAAAAATTAAAATACATTATCTTTGAAAATACTAAGGAGAAGTAGAATAATTCTTTTAATCTATTGAAAAATTTCACAGGTAGTACACACCAGTTCTATAAGGAAAGGGAGTAGAGAATAGGGTATCAGAAAGTGTGAGTGGAAGAAAGAGAGGGAAATGGAGAGGGAAAGACAGAGAGCTTCCTTTCAAGAAAAAGGCTGGAGCTCTCCTGCCAGAAGATTGCATATGCCCTGCCCACTAGCAAAGGTGGTGCAGTGCCCTGAAATTGTGCCAGATGAATGTTGCCTTGTCTTTAGAGAAACTGAAAGAAGATATAAGGACCAGACTGAGCTTCCGTCTGGGAGTCACTCTTAATGTTCAGATTTCTATAATAAAGTGATGACATTTTATATCAACTATTAATGAGTTATACATTTGACATATTTTTCTCTGCACAGGTGCATTTTAGTTCTGTATTGACTACAATAAATGCAATAAATTTTGCTTAGACTGGCAATCTCATATCTTTTCATACTCTATATCTTTTTACATTTGTTTAATTTGTGAGGTTACAAATTTAAAAAGAACTGAACCAAGAATTTCATAGTTCCCCACAAACAGAAATTATAGTTAAGCCAGAATGGAATAAACACCTGGTAGAATTATTGAGAAATGGTTTTGTGATGACATGAGTCCAAAAGGCAGATCAAGGTTCTCTTAGACTGTAAATGAGATTCTGCCATGGCTACATGTCCCAACTGGAAACATGGCAAGCTGGACATCACATGCAAAGAGCTTGATTGTATAAACATCCTGAAAGACACTTTTATAAAGGAGCAGGCTCTTTATATCTGAAATCTGAATTCCTTCATGTATAAACCTCTGGTTCTTTACCGTCCAACTACCTGGAAAACATGATTTGGAAACAAGGAAGTTCAAGCAAACTAGTCCAATTTTAGTTAACATTAGAAAACACCATTTTAAAGTATGTGGAATATGTGATTAAACATAACAAGAAAACAAGCATGAGGTCCTCAAATTTGATTCTGCTTTCTAGTGAGATCAACTGAATTTACTCAAAATGTATTATACTCATAAGAATGCAGTGATTCATTTTCAGCATGAATTTGATGGTCCCTAAAATATTATATTCTCTAATTACTTCTACTAAATAACTTTGAGAGACAAAAATTCTGAAGTCAGTTAACAGTTCTTTAATAAGCTATTTGTATATCTGAATTACAACAATAATATTTAAAGATATCACACTTGTGTGAAAGGACACATTATATTTTAAGAACGAGCATTATACTGAAAATCCATATCTACTCCACAAGTAAAACAGAAATAATTTTCTTTTATATCACATCACAAAAAAGGAAAAAAATATCCATATTTCAAAATTTAAGATGGAAGTCACCCAAATTAATTTTTAAATGTTGTAGTCTCCCATTTGTTTATGGTATATAAGTAAGTATATTGCATTAGTTCCAAGATTGGATTTTCTTTCTTTCTTTCTTTTTTTATCTTTAATCTACACTTACATGAAGAATACTATGTTTAATATGGTCTCCCCTATATCAGGTCCCCCCTAACAACCACCTTACAGTCACTGTCCATCAGCAAAGCAAAATGTAGAATCACAACTTGTCCTCTCTGTGTTGTAGAGCCCTCCCTCCCTTTTCTCCCTCCCCCCATGCATGCTAATCTTAATACACCCCTTTTTCTTTCCCCCCTCTTACCCCCACTTCCCTCCCATCCTTCCTCATTCCTTTTCCTTTGGTACCTGTTAGTCCATTTTTGGGTTCTGTAATTCCGCTGCTGTTTTGTTCCTTCAGTTTTTCCTTTGTTCTTATACTCCACAAATGAGTGAAATCATTTGGTATATCTCTTTCTCTGCTTCGTTTATTTCACTGAGCATAATATACTAAAGCTCCATCCATGTTGCTGCAAATAGTAGGATTTGCCCTCTTCTTATGGCTGAGTAGTATTCCATTGTGTGTATGTACCACATCGTCTTTATCCATTCTTTACCAATGGACATTTAGGTTGCTTCCAATTCTTGGCTATGGTAAATAGTGCTGCGATAAACATAGGGGTGCATCAGTCTTTCTCAAACTTGATTGCTGTGTTCTTAGGGTAAATTCCTAGGAGTGGAATTCCTGGGTCAAATGGTAAGTCTGTTTTGAGCATTTTGATGAACCTCCATACTGCTTTCCACAATGGTTGAACTAATTTACATTCCCACCAGCAGTGTAGGAGGGTTCCACTTTCTCCACAGCCTCTCCAACATTTGTTGGTGTTTGTCTTTTGGATGGCAGCCATCCTTACTGGTGTGAGGTGATACCTCATTGTAGTTTTAATTTGCATTTCTCTGATAATTAGTGATGTGGAGCATCTTTTCATGTGTCTGTTGGCCATCTCTATTTCTTTTTTCGAGAACTGTTCAGTTCCTCTGCCCATTTTTTAATTGGGTTATTTGTTTTTTGTTTGTTGAGGCATGTGAGCTCTTCATATATTTTGGACGTCAAGCCTTTATTGGATCTGTCATTTACAAATGTATTTTCCCATACTGTAGGGTTCCTTTTTGTTCTATTGATGGTGTCTTTTGCTGTACAGAACCTTTCAGCTTAATACAGTCCCACTTGTTCATTTTTGCTGTTGTTTTCCTTGCCTGGGGAGATATGTTCAAGAAGAAGTCACTCATATTTATGTCTAAGAGGTTTTTGTCTATGTTTTTTTCCAAGAGTTTAATGGTTTCATGACTTACATTCAGGTCTTTGATACATTTTGAGTTTACCATTGTATATGGGGTTAGACAAAGGTCCATTTTCATTCTCCTACATGTAGCTTTCCAGTTCTGCCAGCACCATCTGTTGAAGAGACTGTCATTTTGCCATTGTATGTCCATGGCTCCTTTATCAAATATTAATTGACCATATATGTTTGGGTTAATTTCTGGAGTCTCTAATCTCTTCCACTGGTCTGTGGCTCTGTTCTTGTGCCAGTACCAGATTGACCTGATTACTATGGCTTTGTAGTAGAGCTTGAAGTTGGGGAGTGAGATCCCCCCTACTTTATTCTTCTTTCTCAGGACTGCTTTGGCTATTTGGGACCTTTGGTGTTTCCATATGAATTTTTGAATTATTTGTTCCAATTCATTGAAGAATGTTGCTGGTAATTTGATAGGGATTGCATCAAATCTGTATATTGCTTTGGGCAGGATGGCCATTTTGACGATATTAATTCTTCCTAGCCACGAGCATGGGATGAGTTTCCATTTGTTAGTGTCCCCTTTAATTTCTCTTAAGAGTGACTTGTAGTTTTCATAGTATAGGTCATTCACTGCTTTGGTTAGATTTATTCCTAGGTATTTTATTCTTTTTGATGCAATTGTGAATGGAATTGTTTCCCTGATTTCTCTTTCTATTGGTTCATTGTTAGTGTATAGGAAAGCTACAGATTTCTGTGTGTTAATTTTGTATCCTGCAACTTTGCTGTATTCCGATATCAGTTCTAGTAGTTTTGGAGAGGAGTCTTTAGGGTTTTTATATACAGTATCATAACATCTGCAAATAGTGACAGTTTAACTTCTTCTTTATCAATCTGGATTCCTTGTATTTCTTTGTTTTGTCTGATTGCCGTGGCTAGGATCTCCAGTACTATGTTAAATAACAGTGGGGAGAGTGGGCATCCCTTGTCTGGTTCCCAATCTCAGAGGAAAGGCTTTCAGCTTCTCGCTGTTCAGTATAATGCTGGCTGTGGTTTTATCATATATAGCCTTTATTATGTTGAGGTACTTGCCCTCTATTCCCATTTTGCTGAGAGTTTTTATCATGAATGGATGTTGAATTTTGTCAAATGCTTTTTCAGCATCTATGGAGATGATCATGTGGTTTTTGTCTTTCTTTTTGTTGATGTGGTGGATGATGTTGATGGATTTTCGAATGTTGTAACATCCTTGCATCCCTTGGATAAATCCCACTCGGTCATGGTGTATGGTCCTTTTGATATACTGTTGAATTCTGTTTGCTAATATTTTATTGAGTATTTTTACATCTACATTCATCAGGGATATTGGTCTGTAATTTTCTTTTTTGGTGGGGTCTTTGCCTGGTTTTAGTATTAGGGTGATGTTGGCTTCATAGAATGAGTTTGGGAGTATTCCCTCCTCTTCTATTTTTTTGGAACACTTTAAGGAGAATGGGTATTACGTCTTCTCTGTGTCTCTGATAAAATGCTGTGGTAAATCCATCCGGCCCCGGGGTTTTGTTCTTGGGTAGTTTTTGATTACCATTTCAATTCCTTTGCTCTGCTCATAATTAGTTTGTTGAACTTTTGTGTTTCTTCCTTGGTCAGTCTTGGGAGGTTGTATTTTTCTAGGAAGTTGTCCATTTCTTCTAGGTTTTCCAGCTTGTTGGCATCCAGGTTTTCATAGTAGTCTTTAATAATTCTTTGTATTTCTGTGGGGTCTGTCGTGATTTTTCCGCTCTCATTTCTGATTATGTTGATTTGTGTTGATTCTCTTTTTCTCTTAATAAGTTTGGCTAGAGGCTTATCTATTTTGTTTATTTTCTCAAAGAACCAGCTCTTGGTTTCATTGATTTTTGCTATTGTTTTATTCTTCTCAATTTTGTTTATTTCTTCTCTGATCTTTATTATGTCCCTCCTTCTGCTGACTTTAGGCCTCATTTGTTCTTCCTTTTCTAGTTTCGATAGTTGTGATGTTAGACTATTCATTTGGGATTGTTCTTCCTTCTTCAAGTGTGCTTGGATCGCTATATACTTTCCTCTTAAGACTGCTTTCGCTGCATCCCACAGAAGTTGGGGCTTTGTGTTGTTGTTGCCATTTGTTTCTATATATTCATTGATCTCTATCTTGATTTGTTCATTGATCCATTGATTATTTTGAAGCATGTTGTTAAGCCTCCATGTGTTTGTGAGCCTTTTTGTTTTCTTTGTAGAATTTATTTCTAGTTTTATACCTTTGTGGTCTGAAAAATTGGTTGGTAGAATTTCAATATTTTGGTATTTACTGAGGCTCTTTTTGTGAGCTAGTATGTGGTCTATTCTGGAGAATGTTCCATGTGCACTTGAGAAGAATGTATATCCTGTTGCTTTTGGATGTAGAGTTCTATAGATGTCTGTTAGGTCTATCTGTTCTAGTGTGTTGTTCAATGCCTGCGTGTCATTACTTATTTTCTACCTGGTGGATCTAGGATCTATCCTTTGGGATGAGTGGTGTGTTGAAGTCTCCTAAGATGAATGCATTGTGGTCTATTTCCCTCTTTAGTTCTGTCAGTATTTGTTTCACAAATGCTGGTGCTCCTGTGTTGGGTGCATATATATTTAGAATGGTTATATCCTCTTGTTGGACTGAGCCTTTTATCATTATGTGGTGTCCTTCTTTATCTCTTGTTACTTTCTTTGTTTTGAAGTCTATTTTGTCTGATATTAGTACTGCAACTCCTGCTTTCTTCTCACTGTTGTTTGCCTGAAATATGTTTTTCCATCCTTTGACTTTTAGTCTGTGCTTGTCTTTGGGTTTGAGGTGAGTTTCTTTTAAGCAGCATATGTCTTGCTTTTTTATCCATTCTATTACTCTGTGTCTTTTGATTGGTGCATTAAGTCCATTTACATTTAGGGCGACTATTGAGAGATACGTACTTATTGCCATTGCAGGATTTAGATTTGTGCTTACCAAAGGTTCAAGGTTAGCTTCTTTAGTATCTTACTGCCTAACTTAGCTCACTTATTGAGCTGTTATATACACTGTCTGGAGATTCTTTTCTTCTCTCCCTTCTTATTCCTCCTCCTCCATTCCTTATATGTTGTATGTTTTGTTCTGTGCTCTTTTTAAGAGTACTACCATCTAGAGCAGTCCCTGTAAGATGCCCTGTAGAGGTGGTTTGTGGGAAGCAAATTCCCTCAGCTTTTGCATGTCTGGGAATTGTTTAATCCCACCATCATTTTAAATGATAGTCCTGCTGGATACAGTATCCTTGGTTCAAGGCCCTTCTCTTTCATTGCATTAAATATATCATGCCATTCTCTTCTGGCCTGTAAGGTTTCTGTCGAGAAGTCGGATGATAGCCTGATGGGTTTTCCTTTATAGGTGCCCTTTTTCTCTCTAGCTGCCTTTAAGACTCTTTCCTTGTCCTTGATCCTTGCCATTTTAATTATTATGTGTCTTGGTATTGTCCTTCTTGGATCCTTTCTGTGGTCTGTTCGATTATTTCCTCCCCCAGTTTGGGGAAGTTTTCAGCAATTATTTCTTCAAAGAAACTTTCTATCCCTTTTCCTCTTTCTTCTTCTTCTGGTACCCCTATAATATGAACATTATTCCTTTTGGATTGGTCACATAATTCTCTTACTGTTGTTTCATTCCTGGAGATCCTTTTATCTCTCTCTATGTCAGCTTCTATACCTTCCTGTTCTCTGGTTTCTATTCCTTCAATGGCCTCTTGCATCTTATCCATTCTGCTTATAAATCCTTCCAGGGATTGTTTCACTTCTGTGATCTCCTTCCTGACATCTGTGATCTCCCTCCAGACTTCATCCCATTGCTCTTGCATTTTTCTCTGCATCTCATCCCATTTCTCTTGCATTTTTCTCTGCATCTTTGTCAGCATGTTCATGATTTTTATTTTGCATTCTTTTTCAGGAGGACTGGTTAGGTCTGTCTCCTTCTCAGGTGTTGTCTCTGTGATCTTTGTCTGCCGGTAGTTTTGCCTTTTCATGGTGATAGAGATAGTTTGCAGAGCTGGTACGAGTGACAGCTGGAAGAGCTTTCCTTCTTGTTGGTCTGTGGCCTTCCTCTCCTGGGAGAATAGTGACCTCTAGTGGCTTATGCTTGGCAGCTGTGCGCAGGCAGGGCTTCTGCTACCTGCCTGGTTGCTAGGAGTTTATCTCTGCTGTTGCTGTGGGCGTGGCCTGGCTGGGGCTGCTCCTCCATAATGGTGGAGCCCCGTTGGAGGGGGAGTGGCCAGGAGGTTATTTATCTCCATAATAGGCCTCTGTGCTCCCTGTTGCCCAGGGGGTTAAAGTGCCCAGAGATCCCCAGATTCCCTGCCTCTGGGCTAAGTGTCCTGTCCTACCCCTTTAAGACTTCCAAAAAGCACTCTCCAAACCAAAACAACAACAGCAACAATGAAAGAGGAAAAAAAAAAAAGGAAGTAACGCGCAATTTTCTTTGTCCCCATGCGCCGGTCTCAGGCACCTGCTCACTGGTCTTGCTGCCTTATTTCCCTAGTATTGGGGTCCCTGTCCCTTTAAGGCTTCCAAAAAGCACTAGCCAAAAAAAAAAAAGAAAAGGGAGAAACGCGTGATATTGTTTGTCCTCAGGCGCCGTTCTCTGGCACCCGCTTACTGGTCTTGCTGCCCTGTTTCCCTAGTATTCAGGTCCCTGTCCCTTTAAGGCTTCCAAAAAGCACTTGCCAAAATAAAAGGGAAAAAAAGCGTGATATTATTTGTCCTCAGGAACCGGTCTCAGGCACCCGCTCACTGGTCTTGCTGCCCTGTTTCCCTAGTATTGGGTTCCCTATCCCTTTAAGGCTTCCAAAAAGCACTAGCCACAAATAAAGGGAAAAACACGTGATTTTCTTTGTCCTCATGCACCGGTCTCAGGCACCCGCTCACCGGTCCCGCTGTCCCGCCTCCCCAGTATTGGGGTCCCTGTCCCTTTAAGGCTTCCAAAAAGCACTCACCAAAAAAGAAAATAAAAATGGCTCCGGTTTCCTTCCACCCGCCAGGAGCCGGGGGGAGGGGCACTCGTGTCCCGCCGGGCCAGGGCTTGTATCTTACCCCCTTCTCGAGGCGCTAGGTTCTTGCAGGTGTGGATGTGGTCTGGATGTTGTCCTGTGTCCTCTGGTCTCTATTTTAGGAAGAGTTGTCTTTATTGTATTTTCATAATTCTATGTGGTTTTGGGAGGAGAGTTCCTCTGCTCTACTCATGCTGCCATCCTTCCAAGGTTAGATTTTGATTACCTCAGTCTAACTTGTAAACTTTCTCTCTCATTATTCCTCTTTATGAATTTGCTAATTCATCCATACAACAGTGCATCATAGTGAGTGGGATTTTTCCTGTTGCATGGAACTGATGACTAAAGCTCACAGCTGGGGATAAGAATCACCAGGCACTTCACCTTCTAAAAGGAAATTCAAACACAAACCACCCTGCCATAATCTGTACAGCCTTCCCCCACCATCCACACACACACACATACTTCTAAATGCAGTTAAGCAGGAGATTGGTGGAGAAGAGTTTATCATAGCTCTGAGTTCCTAATCTTGCAGGATATAGACTAATTTTTTCTTCACCTTGGGAGCCAATGGAAGGGAAGATAATCACCCATATCCAAGAGAATCACCCACAGAGACTGAGAAGCCCTTCAGGAAGGTGACATTGCCTTCTAATTCTTCTGTGGGATTTCTATTAAGGTGGTGTATCTACTTGTCTGTCTGCTGCCTTATACCAGTGTCTGGATTTGAGCTGACCTATTAGTATCTTAGCAAGGAGAGGAGCTTCAAGAGGCTGAGCAGAAAAACATTAGATATATGTATGTGGAATCATTATTGACACAGATAATTCTAAGAGATTTCTCTTCATGCTCTTGGGAACACCTCATAGCTATGGCCACTACCTTTACCCCAATGAACCCTGTTGAAGAACTCTGCAATGTTCCAGAGAGAGTCAGAATTTAAATACTTGCATTCAGAGCCCCTCAGGATACTGACAGCTACTCAGAAATCCAGATAAAGAGCAGCAATCAAGAGACAGTTCATGTCAAGCACTTGAAACACAAGTGCTGGGCACAGAATAGTCAATAAATAGTAATGATTAGTTTATCCTTGGGATTCATTACAGTTCTTCTGATTGATTCAAAATATTTGACAAAAGGATAACTTTAAATATAACTAGTGAATAATTAAATAAGTAAGGACTTAAAAGGTCTGATACATATGTGAGGTACATAAGCAAACCACAACTCCTAAAATATGAGATTATTACTGTTTGAAATTATGAAAACTATATGGTGTCACCATTGTATGCAACATACTAACTTTATTAAATTGAATATAAGTTCAATCAGAGCACATAAAACCACTATCCTGGAATATTACTCCGTGAGAAGACTTATGGAGTTTTTAGGGAAAGTTTTCTTGTTTTTTACCTAAACCTAATTAGATATTTTGAATAAACATGCAGCAGAACTTCACTTGGGCCTAATTAGTATGGATCATAGCTAATTTCACTAATTGGAAACTTAAATTTAAGAGAAAGAGTTATAATTCACTTAGAAAAATTTAAGAGGTAGTTAAAACACATTTTTAGTTTGTAATTATTTTTATTATAACTTTGCAAATAAAATGAACAAAAATGCATTTTAAATCACCTAACTCATTTCCTCCAATTGCTTTAATACTTAGGTAGTATAATTTAACTTTTCCTCAATAACTAAGTTAAAACAGTATTCGAAAACTTGAAAGATAGGTATCTTTCATGCTATATCTCTTAACAATCTCATTCATTTATTATATTATGAGCAAGAACTCTCTCTTATATTAGTTATCCCAGGAGTATGCAGTAATTTTACTCATCTTTAAGTTAAATTCTGGTCTCACTTTACTTTTCTAGCCCTACGAGTGTCATGCTGCTAATTGCTAACTCAAAGTGTAGTCAATCAGTTAGTCTTAGTCTAAACAAGATGCAAAACTAAGCAGAGTTGGATCCATTGTCTAATATCTTAAAATAAGTATAAGAAAGGGTTCTTTGCTCTAGAACATGGAGTATGATTCACTGTAGCACCACTATATTGTGAAAGCACTGATGCTGGATGGATGCAGTGCAGTGGTTCAACGTGATCCAGTCCTCATTTATCATATTCACTTTCCCCAGGATAACATTCTAGGCCTTGCACTTTCCTGAACCTGGAGTTTCAGAATGAGAATTAGGGTCATATGTCTCTGAGACACAAGCTACCAGGCTTTTAGAACCATAATACACTTATAACTTTCCAAGGAATGTTCATAAGTATTTCCTCGGGAGTTTCTCCATACATTCCTCCCATTCTTTCTTCCTAGCTGGCTGGGGAAACCTCTGGGATGTTCTAAGACCAATGAGGCCATCATTTTTTTCTACTTACATATAATTAACAGGGCTTTTAAACTCTGTTTAAATTCTTTCAGAAGCATAACAATGAATAAAAGCATAGTGCTTGTGAAAATATGAGTGATCTCTGTTCTATTTTTCAAAGGCCTATATAGTCAAATTATTCTTGCCAAAATAAGATGCAGGCACTTCAAACTGAATTATTTTTCACAGAACCACAAATACCATATACATAACATGGGGAATTATTTCATTTCAACTGTCATTCTTGATTTTTAATCTAAAACTTCCTTAAAAATAGATCCATATACATTTTAAAGAATTACATGTGAAAGGCATACATGTGTATGGTACAACTTCCTGCAAATATTTCACAGCTATAAATATTGTTGGAATTATTCCTAAATTTTCATCTGGCAGGACAAAAATATTAAGCACCTCCTACAAAGAAGTCATTTAAAATTTGATTACTTAGCTTTCTCCGCAGTCATGGTTTAATAGTGCTATATGGTTTACATAAATTGTATCCACTACACTTTCACTTTATATCATAATTACTTGCCACAAAATTGTAATAGGTATAAGTATTAGATATTATGTTTTGTTTTGTTTTAATTTTTAAAAGAGAGAAGTTTTATAGGTTTTGAAGAAGTTCCATCCTGCAGGTCCTGGTGGCCTGCCTTGCCATGGGCCAAAGATTTTCAAGGGTAGAACCCTCCCTGTACACACATCCCAATTCCATCATACAAAGGCAGTGACACCAGGGAAAGGGCAGATGAAAAGTAGAAATAGTGCTTATAAGCAAATCTTCAATAGTGAAAGAAAGAAAACACAATGAAACATTAATATTTTCACCTTTTCTTCTCACAAAGTCCTACATTAACTTCTCAATTCAGATAAATAACATGAACTTTGATGATATCTGCCATATTCACATGATTCAAAAGAAAAATAAAAAGATTAAATGTTTAATAAGAAAGACTAAAAATAGTATTATCTTTTCCTGCCTTAAAAAAACAAAAATAAGATATGAAAAGGATTAAAGATAGCACAGTCAGAGGAGAGACAGAGGCTTCCTCCTAAAACTGGGTACAATTAGAAAATATAGTTGGTGCAACTAATCCTGAGAGAGCAACAGGAAAGAGGATGGTGCCAGACTTCATACAGCTGGAGAAAAAAGCAGACCTCACCGAATGGGGTAATGTACCAGAGCTGAGGCTCCACAGGACCCGAGCCCTACCCCAACCCCAGCTCACCAGCAGGAGGAAGAGAAACTGAGCAGGGAGGGGGTGGAAGGCTTGGGACTGCTGGATACCTAGCTCTGGAGATCTGCGCTGGGAGCACGAACCTACATTTCATGGTGCTTTCATCATACTCTTCTGATTACATGGTTGGGAAGCTGGGAGAGGCAGAGTTCTTGGGGAGACTGGGATTCCAGCCACTTGTGGAAAGCAGGTATCCATATCTGGCTGCTCTGAGACAAAAGCTTACACCTGTGTGCTTGGCCCACTGGTGCAGGCAGTGGAGACAGGCACAGCAGCCGGGAAGTGGGAAATAGCTCTTTCCATCCAACAGGCACCAATAATGCTCCCCTGTGACCCAGAACATTGCTTCAGGGGCTGAGCAGCTCCAGAAAAGAGTTTCTGGACACTAGAGGATGCCATATACAAATACGAAAAGTCAAAGGAACTTTTACCAGAGTAAAATTGTTAATACAACCCCTGAGAAAGATTTAAATGATATGGACCTTGTGACACTTCCTGAAAGTGAGTTCAAAATCAAAATCATCAACATGCTATTGGAGGTATGGAAAGACATCCAAGAACTCAAGAATGAATTCAGGTTGGAGATCCAATTGCTGAAGAGCACGATGGAGGGAATTAAAAGCAAGTTGGATACAGTGGAGGAAATGATAACTGAAATAGAAAATAGAGAAGAGGAATACAAAGAAGCTGAGGCACAGAGAAAAAAGGATCTCTAAGACTGAAAGAATATTGAGAGAAATGTGTGACCAATCCAAATGGAACAATATTTGCATTCTAGGGATACCAGAAGAAGAAGAGAGAGAGAAAAGGACAGAAAGTGTCTTTGAGGAGGTACCTGCTGAAAACTTCCCTAATCTGGGGAAGCAGATAGTCTCTCAGGCCATGGAGACCACAGATCTCCCACCACAAGGGATCCAAGGAAGACAACACCAAAACACATAGAATTTAAATAGGAAAGATTAAGGATAAGGACAGACTGCTAAAAGCAGCCAGAGACAGAAATAAGATCACATACAAAGGAAAGCCCATCAGGATAACATCAGACTTCTCAGCAGAAACCTTGCAGACCAGAAGGGAGTGGCATGATGTATTTAATGCCATGAAGCAGAAGGGACTGGAAACAAGTTTCCTTTATCCAGCAAGATTATCATTTAAATTTCAAGGAGGGATTAAATAATATTCAGGTAAAAGTGCTGAGAGAATTTACCTCCCACAAACCATCTCTACAGTCTATTTTGGAGGGACTGCTATAGAAGGAAGTATTCCTAAGGTTGAATAGCTGTCACCAGAGGAAATAAAACCACAGTAAAGAAAGTAGAACAGCTAATTACTAAGCAAATGCAAAATTAAAGTAACTATTCCCAAAGTCAATCAAGGGATAGACAAAAAGTACAGAATATGATACCTAATATATAAAGAACGGATGAGGAAGAAAAAGGAGGAGAAGAGAAGAGAACCTTTAGATTGTTTTTGTAACAACATACTAAGTGAGTTATGTTAGACTCTTAGATAGTAAAGAAATAAACCCTGAACCTTTGGTAACCACTAATCTAAAGCCTGCAATGGCAATAAATACATACCTATTGATAATCAACCTAAACGTAAATGGACTGAATGCACAAATCAAAAGACATAGAGTCAGTGAATGGATAAAAAAAACAAGATCCATCTATACGCTGCTTACAAGAGATGCACCTCAAACCCAAAGACATGCATAGACTAAAAGCCAAGCGATGGAAAAAGATATTTCATTCAAACAACAGGGAGAAAAAAGCAGGTGTTACACTAATATCAGACAAAATAGACTTCAAAACAAAGAAAGTAACAAGAGATAAAGAAGGACATTACATAATGACAATGGGCTCAATCCAACAAGAGGATATAACCATTCTAAATATATATGTACCCAACACAGGAGCACAGGAATATATGAAACAAGTACTAACAGAACTAAAGGAGGAAATACAATGCAATGCATTCATTTTAAGAGACTTCAACACACCATTCACTCCAAAGGACAGATCCACCAGGCAGAAAATAAGTAAGAACACAGAGGCAGTGAACAACACAATAGAACAGATGGACCTAATAGACATATATAGAACTCTACACCCAAAAGCGACAGGATACACAGTCTTCTCAAGTACACATGGAACATTCTCCAGAATAGACCACATACTAGGCCACAAAAAGAGCTTCAGTAAATTCAAAAAGATTGAAATTCTACCAACCAACTTTTCAGACCACAAAGGTATAAAACTAGAAATAAACTGTACAAAGAAAGCAAAAAGGCTCACAAACACATGGAGGCTTAACAACACGCTCCTAAATAGAAACAGATCAATGACCAAATTAAAATGGAGATCCAGCAATATATGGAAATAAATGACAACAATAACACAAAGCCCCAAATTCTGTGGGATTCAGCAAAAGCAGTCTTAAGAGGAAAGTATATAGCAATCCAGGCATATTTAAAGAAGGAAGAACAAACCCAAATGAATAGTGTAATGTTACAATTATTGAGATTGGAGAAAGAAGAACAAATGAGGCCTAAAGTCAGCAGATGGAGAGACATAATAAAGATTAGAGGAGAAATAAATAAAATTGAGAAGAATAAAACAATAGCAAAAATCAATGAAACCAAGAGCTGGTTCTTTGAGAAAATAAACAAAATAGATAAGCCTCTAGCCAGACTTATTAAGAGAAAATGAGAATCAACACACATCAACAGAATCAGAAATGAGAAAGGAAACATCATGACACACCCAACAGAAATACAAAGAATTATTAGAGACTACTATGAAAACCTATATGCTAAGAAACTGGAAAACCTAGAAGAAATGGACAACTTCTTGGAAAAATACAACCTTCCAAGACTGACCAAGGAAGAAACACAAAATCTAAAGAAACCAATTATCAGCAAAGAAATTGAAGCGGTAATCAAAAAACTACCCAAAACCAAACCCCCCAGGCCAGATGGATTTACCTCGGAATTTTATCAGACACACAGAAAGACATAATACCCATTCTCCTTAACGTTTTTCAAAAAATAGAAGAGGAAGGAATACTCCCAAACTCATTCTATGAAGCCAACATCACCCTAATACCAAAACCAGGCAAAGACCCCACCAAAAAGAAAATTACAGACCAATATCCCTGATGAATTAGATGCAAAAACACTGCAAAAATATTAGCAAACCGAATTAAAAAATACATCAAAAGGATCATACACCATGACCAAGTGGGATTCATCCCAGGGATGCAAGGATGGTACAACATTCGAAAATCCATCAATATCATCCACCACATAAACAAAAAAGAAGGAGAAAAACCACATGGTCATCTCCATAGATGCTGAAAAAGCATTTGACAAAATTCAATATCCATTCATGATAAAAACTCTCAACAAATGGTTATAGAGGGCACGTAGCTCAACATAATAAAGGCCAGATAAACCAACAGCCAGCATCATACTGAACAGTGAAAAGCTGAAAGCTTTTTCTCTGAGATTGGTAACAAGACAGGGATGCCCACTCTGCTCACTGTTATTCAATATAGTACTGGATGTCCTAGCCATGGTGATTAGACAAAACAAATACAAGGAATCCAGATTGGTAAAGAAGAAGTCAGCTGCTACTATTTGCAGATGACATGACATTGTACATAAATAATCCTAAAGACTCTACTCCAAAACTACTAGAACTGACATCAGAATACAGCAAAGTAGCAGGATACAAAATTAACACACAGAAATCTGTGGCTTTCCTATACAGTGACAGTGAACTAATAGAAAGAGAAATCAGGACAACAATTTCATTCACAATTGCATCAGAAAGAACAAAATACTTAACAATAAACCTTACCAAGGAAGTGAAAGACCTACACCCTGAAAAGTATAGGACACTGTCAAGAGAAATTAAAGAGGACACTAACAAATGGAAACTCATCCCATCTTCTTGGCTAGGAAAAATTAATATCATCAAAATGGCCATCCTGCCCAAAGCAATACACAGATTTGATGCAATCCCTATCAAATTACCAACAACATTCTTCAATGAACTGGAACAAATAGTTCAAAAATTCATATGGAAACACCAAAGACCCTGAATAGCCAAAGCAAACCTGAGAAGGAAGAATAAAGTTGGGGGGATCTCACTCCTCAACTTCAAGGTCTACTACAAAGCCATAGTAATCAAGACAGTTTGGTACAGGCACAAGAACAGAGCCACAGACGAGTGGAACAGAATAGAAATCCCAGATATTAACCCAAACATTTATGTTCAATTAACATATGATAATGGAGCCATGGACATACAATGGGGAAATGACAGTCTCTTCAGCAGATGATGCTGGCAAAACTGGACATCTACATGTAAGAGAATGAAACTGGATCATTGTCTAATCCCATACACAAAAGTAAATTCGAAATGGATCAAGGACCTGAATGTAAGTCATGAAACCATAAAACTCTTAGAAATAAACATAGACAAAAATCTCTTGGACATAAGCATGAGTGGCTTCTTCATGAACATATCTCCCCAGGCAAGGGAAACAAAGAAAAAATGAGCAAGTGGGACTACATCGAGCTGAAAAGCTTCTGTACAGCAAAGGACACCATCAATAGAACAAAAAGGTACCCTACAGTATGGGAGAATATATTCATAAATGACAGATCTGATAAAGGTTTGACATCCAAAATATATAAAGAGCTCACTCACCTCAAAAAACAGAGAGCAAATAATCCAATTAAAAAATGGTCAGAGGAGCTGAACAGACAGTTCTCCAAAGAAGAAATTCAGATGGCCAACAGACACATGAAAAGTTCCTCCACATGGCTACTTATCAGAGAAATGCAAATTAAAACCACAATGAGATATCTCCTCACACCAGTAAGGATGGATACCATCCAAAAGACAAACAGCAACAAATGTTGTCGAGGTTGTGGAGAAAGGGGAACCCTCCTACACTACTTGTGGGAATGTAAATTAGTTCAACCACTTTGGAAAGCAGTATCGAGTTTCCTCAAAAAGCTCAAAAAAGAAATACCATTTGACATAGGAATTCCACTTCTAGGAATTTACCCTAAGAATTCAGCAGCCCAATTTGAAAAAGACAGATACCCCTATGTTTATCGCAGCACTATTTACAATAGCCAAGAGATGGAAGCAATCTAAGTGTCCATAAGTAGATGAATGGATAAAGAAGATGTGGTACATATACACAGTGGAATATTATTCAGCCATAAGAAGAAAACAAATCCTACCATTTGCAACAACATGGATGGAGCTAGAGGGTATTATGCTCAGTGAAATAAGCCAGGCTGAGAAAGACAAGTACCAAATGATTTCACTCATATGTGGAGTATAAGAACAAAGAAAAACTGAAGGAACAGAACAGCAGCAGAATCACAGACCCCAAGAATGGCCTAACAGTTACCAAAGGGAAAGGGACTGGGGAGGATGGGTGGGAAGGGAGGGATAAGTGCTGGGATAGAGAAAGGGGGCCTCATGAGTAGCATGGATAATATAGAGGGGTGCAGAGCGAAGGTTGTGCAACACAGAGAAGACAAGTAGTGATTCTACAGCATCTTACTACACTGATGGACAGTGACTATAATGGGGTTTGTGGGTGTTACTTGGTGAAAGGCGGAGTCTAGTAAACACATTATGTTCTTCATGTAATTCACGGAATTGTGGATTAATGATAAAAAAAGAATTAAAAGTAAATAAATAAATAATCAAATCTCTTCCTTTTAAAAGTCATTTCCAGTAATTTTTGCCATTGAAATTAATTCTATGTAAGTAAATTATATAAGTCCATTTTTGGCAGGGATCAAGATTAAATGAAAATAGTTGATATAGAACTAGATGTGAACAAATTAAGACAATAGTCTAGATGATTAAACTATAATACTTAAACTCATTTATGTCTATTTCACCTGGTATAACAAGAGGATGTATTCCATGCACATATGACAAGCATCACTAGAGTCTAAATATTGTTACTTTATTGATTCAACTTTAGAACATGCTTAAAGCATCAAGAAACTGATTAGACATAAAAATAAGAATTTTTTTCTTTTCCTAGATTAGAATTCTCAGAACTATGTCATGTATAGTAAGTCAACTTTAAAGATTCATTTATAATAAAATCATGTAATTTTTATATTGACAGAAAATGATCTATTCAAAAAGAATTATGGTGAGCTTTCCACACAAGATAATATGGGATCATTTCTCTGAGTTGTGCCCTGCTAAGTACAGCTGTAAACCCTGAAACCACTGCAAGAACTAATCTAAGAAGTCTGAGAACCTATAAAAGGAGTAGATGAGAATCCACAGGACTGGAGGGAAAACAAAGCAAGAGGCCATTTTCCCCTTCAAAAGAAGGCTATCTAGGCCTGGTGTGCCCTTCCAACCTAGCAAGAGAAAAGGCCCAGCAATCTTATTCCTCCTTTTGGATAGAACAGGAGCCCTGCTGAAAACACCAAACAAGACAAACAGAACAAGCAAGGGGAACTCATCAAGGCACGTACTGACAAGAAGCAGTGAGGAGTCATCCTTCCCCATGAGCCTGAGGACCTTGCATCCCCACCCAGAGATGCTGGGAAGCTGGACGTGAAAGGCAAGAGGGATGCTGCCACAGTCCAGGAAGCTTCCTCATTTTCACTGGTCTCATTTTCACCAGGGAAATACCATGTATTTCATGAAACACCACACAGCCATGTGGCCCCCACAAGGAGGATCCTGCTACAACAAGTGATCTGACCCAAAAGCATGCTTTTCCCAAGCTATAGGCTCTAGCAGCCAGGCCCAGGGAGCTCAATATTCCCCTCAGGCAGCTCCAGTGAGGGCCAGTGAGATCCCAGTGGCACCAGGTACACCAATCAGACTAAAATAATGCCTTAACCCCTCAGGCTAAATATAAACAGGATGATTGCTTCCTAAAAGATTTAAGGAGGACCCAGAATTTTTCATTCACCTCTTCCATATTTCCCCATTTACCACCTTTGCACCTTTGATGGCTTCTCTTTTCTAGAATATTGTAAGAGGGTCTGTTGGAAAAGATGTATTCCAAGAAGCCAAATCATTCTGTGCTGTGTCTGCACAGATCAGAAAATGTCTCATAAAGGCTCAACTGTGGCAGACCAAGATCAGTGAAAGAGAAAAAAGAAGAACATAATCCTTGCATGACTCATAGCATAGGAGATTATTTTTCTTGTGAGATCATTTTTCAAATTGACTCTATCTTCCTATTGGCTAAAGGCAAGAAACATCCATTTTATCTAATTATGGTAAATTGCAGTATTTTCTTTTTTCCTTTTTATGTCAGTTATTTAAATCAATGAATTCTTTTTTAACCAATGGTTCTATTTTCATGACTTTAATTTTTTATGACTGATAACTTTGAATCTATCTCTAAATTCTCCTTCATTGAGTTTAATATTTCCCTATATATTTTACACATAAAACCTGTTCTAATGCAAGTGCATTTAGCCTACCTGAATATAAATCACAAAGTACATCATAGAACATCACTCAGTATATAGGGAACACATGATTTCAGCAAAGCCATCACTTTGCATTATCCAATAGCAAAAAAACTAACAAGATTTTCTCAGGAGATCTCACAATTTTTCACTGTGTGAATTGATTTAAATAGAAGTTTTATTCTACCAAACCAAACAGGATATTTTTTCCTTAATGTGTCACTACATTTAATATTTGTTGATTAATCCATTCATCAAATTGTAGGATACACATCAAAGGATTTACTTACCTGTAAAATGGTGAGTTGTTTCACTGCTTTTTACTAAGAAATATGCATTACCTTGAATTTTAAGGCTGAGTTTTGCTCTAAAACACTTTATCCTTTTTTATTTATCTTAAAAAATTGTCAAGTAACAGGAAATAAGTATACAGAATTGCTACTAAAGTGGAAAGACTAATATTGCATTTCATACTAAGGTTACTATAAAAACCTTGTGCAAATTTAAGAATCTGATGTGCAGCAGAGCTACACTGAACATTTCACCCAAATAGCAATCTTCATGAGAAATAGATGCTTCCCTTTCTGTAACTTAATTCACTATGAAATGTGTCATAAAGGGATGCTTAGCAAGATAAAGAGCCTTTAAAATCCCTGAAGAGCTTACTTTACTGAATGTAAACCTAGGCACCACTTGCCTATTGATTTTCTTTATTCAAAATGTATGAGTTTTGCACATGTTGATTCTATCATAAATGTTATGACTTCAACTTACAGCCTAAATGACTACATTAACTCCACCACCTGTGTATGTGTGTTGTGGTGGGGAGTGAAAAGCCAGTGATGCAATACCACACAAGCATTTGTAAATATACAATAAAACATTAAAGTGGACGGCTATAGTGGTCTCATAAGCTGGCAGAATACTATCTGTATTCATAAGGTCGTATGTCTGTGATCCAAGTTCATGGAGGTTTCATCTGAAGAGGGGAAGGTGAGTCATGATGATAAGGAAAATATTCAGCACAGCCATCAAGGTCAGCAAACTGCTTTTTTCCTCCAGTTGGCAAAGCCCTCCCAGCTCCCTCCTCCCCTCCTTCTCTGGGCTCCTATTTTGCCCTGCACATGCCAAAATGCACATATCAAAATAATATAAATTGCTCCCCTTGCTTGTACTCAGGGCTCAAACCTTGGGAGATTACTCCCCTCTGCCGGTATAAAATAAAACCTCACCATTCCAAGATTTCTGAGTGTCACTTGGTTCTTCTGTCAGTGATCCAGTCCAGTTTTTCCAGGATTTTGCATAATATTTAGTACCCTGACAGGGAAACCAAACTGCACTGGCCCATTGTTGCCACCAGTTTGGGGCAACAGCAGGGTGGTGATGGAATGGGAGATAGCAATGGAGAAGGCATGCCCTGCCTGAACTTTTGGCAGTCTCCCTCCTAGTACTCCCAGGCCGGCCCTGCTCCACTGTCCTTCCAGACTAAAGGAGGCTTGAAAGGTGAGGACCTGGTTACGATGTCAAATCTGGTAAGGCCTGCAGGCCCCTGACTCAGCCAGTTCCCACCATTGGGGTGGAAGGGGAGCCTGCTCACTTCCCAGAGACTTTTTAGAAATCTCACAGGTAGACATTCCCAGGGAGGACTGTTTAAACTCTGGTCTGAATGTGTGAGTGAGTGTGCAGGGTGGCTGAAGCCATTCAGTCTGCACTGAATCTGTGATTCCGTGGCCTGTGCTACAGAATCTGAGTGGGCCCTTCGCCATATTCACAGTCAGCCACTATAACATAACAGTGACTCACTTCGGCTGACCTGGCCCGGGACTTATACCAGTGCACCTTAGTCAAGGCTGACCAAAGTCTCCAAGAGGAGTGAGAATGGATGGGTATCTGACTGGTCTCTTCTCTAGAAGAGGCATGCCTCCCTTGTCTGTTGTCATGGCACAATTACACGGACACATCATGGAGTCATGGCACAGCAAACTCACAGTTCTTGACACCATGATCAAAAATTTGAAGAAGGAATCTTCAAAAGACTTCAGAGTAAAATTAACTCCCAGCAGGTTAAAAACACTATGTGAATCTGAATAGTTCATCTTTACTATATTATGGCCTCTGGAAGGGGCCCTGGATGTCTCAACACTCTGCCAGGTCTGTTGGGTCATCATTGGAGATCCAGGTCTTCCTAACCAGTTCTCATATATTAATGGTTAGGAATCATCCAGACCCTTCCCCTTTGGGTGCGATTTGCTTGCTATAGGCCAGGACAAGGTAGGGTCTTAGTGGCCTCAACAAAGAAGCCTACAAAGAATCAACAGAAGCCTGAGAATCCTCAGATTCTTGCTGGTGACCCAGAGGAAGAACTAATATTGCCCCCACCTTATGTGCTCCCAAGATTATCAGCACCCATACTCACCACTGTCGGTCTCCCTGCCAACTCCAGAACCAGTGAACCAACTCTCCCCCAGACCAGTAGCCAGACTGTGCCCTCAGCCAGGAGCAGGTACCCTTCAGATGCCAGTGCAGGAGACGCAGGAGCCTGAAAGACATAATAACTATGGGGCCATCCATCCCAGCCAGTCCCTGTTTCACTATCAACCCTTCTCCACAACTGACCTCCTCAATTAAAAATAAAGCACCCCATTGGAAAAGCCACAGCCCTGGTTGATCTCATGAAATCCCTCTTCCAAACCCATCGACTGACCTGGAAAAACCTCTCAACAGCTTCTCTGCACCTTTTCACAATGGAAGAGAGGAGGCAGTTGGGGTCCTTGATCAGCATGCATGGTCTGAAATTGCTGTCCCCGAGGAGCGACCCAAGTGGAACTTCACCACCCCTGAAGGACAGCACCAGGTCCGCCAATATCAGGATGTCCTTTTCTAGGAGATCAAAGCCAGGTCCAAAAAGCTTATGAAAATGACCAAAGTTCCTTCAGTCACTCACCAGGAGAGTCTCCTGGGCACTATTATGAAAGACTGTGTGAAGCTTATCGCATTTACACTCCCTTCAATCCTGTGTCACCAGGAAGCCAACAAATGGTCAACACCTCATTCCTAGCCCAAGCCACCCCACACATCAGAGGAAAGCTCCAAAAATTTAAAGGCTTTGTCAGGAGGAATATCACTAAGTTGATTAAAATTGCCAACAAAGTATATCTAAACAGGGAAGTTCAGGCTGACAGAGAGGCTGAAAGAAAAATGAAGAAAAAGACCAGCTTTCTGGCAGCTGCCATAAAAGAAAGAGAGACAACCAAAAGGAGGAGAAAAGCTGGCCACCAAGAGAGGAGATGCCTAGGACGCCCCTAGCCAGGGACCAGTGTGCTTACTGTGAAGAGAAGGGGCATTGGTAGAACAAATACGCCAACCTAGGCAAAGCCCTAAAGCCCAGTCTCTGCTGGGAGGAGCCTCACGGGGAAAGGCTCATTAGTCTGGCAGGAACAGACAGATTGACAAGGACCAGGACCTCTCACACTTGGCCCACATGAGCCCATGGTCAAAATGAAAGCGGAGGACAACACACAACTTTTACGGTTGACACAGGGGCAAAACACTCTGTGTTCACCCTCCCTGTAACTCCCTTTAGTAAAAAGACTGAAGCTATTCTAAAAGCTACTGGGACAAAGCAGTCCAGCAACACTTTTGTCAAGCCTGCCAATGTGAACTTGAAAGCCACAAGGCCCTACATAAATTTCTCTACCTGCCCGAATGCCCCATTCCCCTCCTCAGCCCAAATATACTCTTAAAGCTCGGAGCCCAAATAACTTTGAACCACTGGATGCACCAGTTTCAAACTAAACCCAGGTCAAGAAGAGCCCGGGTCCCTTGTACTGGCAATAACCACACCCAGCTAGACAATAATACATAAGATAGAAAATAAGAGGGAAGAGGAGTGGAGGCTATTCTGTGCCCAGACCCTCTTAGGTAGCCCACCTGAATTCAGAGCTGACTTCCCTTCAGTAAGGGCTGAAGACAACCCACCTGGAATTGCTCATAACCAAGCCCCTGTCATTGTAGAATCAACTCTGGGGGCCCAGCCACAAAGACAACCACAGTAACCCCTCTCACAAGAGGTGAGAGCAGGCATCCAGGAACACCTGATCAGAGTCAAAGAGGCAGGCATTCTAACCACGTGGCAGTCACCCTGGAATACCCCAATTCTACCAGTCAAAAAACTAGGAGGAGGGTACTGGCCAGTTCAAGACCTGTGAGCCATTAACAAAGTGACTGTTTCTTTACATCTGGTGGTCCCAAATCTGTATACCCTCCTTAGTCAGATCCCAGGGCCTGCCAAATGGTTCACTTGCCTAGACTTAAAAGATGCCTTTTTCTGCCTCCAGCTGGCCCCCCAAAGCCAGGTTTTGTTTGCCTTCGAATGGACTGAACTGGATACAAGGCAGCAGATGCCTTGTTAACATGGATGCAGCTTCCACAAGGGTTCAAGAACTCACCGACTCTCTCTGGAGAGGCATTGGCTTCAGACCTTGCCACCTTTCTGAGGGAAGCAATGCACTGTGCCCTCCTGCAGTATGGAAATGACCTCCTCCTTGCCAGTGACCCCCAGGAAAATTGTGCAAAAGGCACAAAGACCCCCCTGCAACTCCTGTAGGACTCAGGATACCAAGCCTTATCAAGAAAGGGCACAAATCTGCCAGCAGCAAGTCTGGTACTTGGGATTCCTCCTCACCTAGGGACAAAGGGCACTAGGGCCAGAGAAAAAAGGTCATATCTCCTTACCTCAGCTCCAGATGAAGAAAGACATACGAAAGTTCCTGGGGGCCACCAGGTTCTACAAAATCTTGATTCTGGATTCTCAGCAATGGCAAACCCTTCTGCAGCCTCCTGGGGGAGCCCAGGCCAAGAAACCCCTGTGTAGACACAAGAGGAAAGAGCCACCTTCCTGGAAATAAAGGCTGCTTCAGAACAGGCACCAGCCCTAGGCCTGCCAGATATTTAATAAAGCCTATCAATCTATTTCTACATGAAAAATAAAGTACCCCTAGGAGTTCTCATATAGGCTGTTAGGCCCTGGAAGCAGCCAGTCACATACTTGTCAAAAAAATAAATAAACCTGGTTGTGGCAGGATGGGCACTTTGCCTCAAGACACTGGCAGCCACAGTTCTATTCATTAAAATAGCAGGTAAACTTAACCTGGGACAAAAAATAAATGTCAATGTCCCCCATACTGTTGTGTCCTTCTTAAACACACAGGGACACCAATTCCTCTCCAACTCTTGACTGGCACAATACTAAAACTCCTCAAGGCTGTCTGGTTCCCAAAAAATAGCAATTCTGCATTGCAAAGAACACCAAAAGGAAAACAACCCTATAACACAGGGGAACCAGCTAGCAGATAAAGCAGCTTAAACAGCAGCCAATAAAAACAGATAAAACTCCTTCCCTCACCATGGCCTTAATGCCCCCAGTGGAGGCCCCTACACCCAAGTACACTGAAAAAGAGAAGAACTGTGCCATGGCTGAAGGAGCCACCCTAACGAGAAAAGGATAGTAGATGCTTCCTGACAGACACATCTTTGTCCCAACTGCAACCAGAAGGCATCTAGTCAGAGAATACCATCAGTTCACCCACCCAAGAAAAACTGCACTAGAAGCCCTCCTCAAAAAGCAATACTACATCAGCCTGCGAACACCTGCACACTGTGGATCCTGGTCCTCACCAGTATTATTAAGCTGAGCAATAAGTGAGCAGTGCATGACTTGCACCAGAAATAATGCTTGATCTGCACCACAGTCCTTGCCAAGAGTGCAGGCTTCACAAATGTCCAGTCTAGCAGAGGACTCAGATACTTTCTAGTAATAGTGTGTACACACTCTAGGTGGGTCGAAGCCTTCCCAAAGAGAACAAAATGAAGCCAGGAGATAGCCAAAGTCCTCCTGAGAAAAAAAGCGTGCCCCAGTTTGGCCTACTGTCTACAATTCACAGTGAGAATGGACCTGCCTTTGCAGCAGATGCAAATACAGATTTCAACTAAATCTCTCAACATTACCTGGAAACTCCACACTGCATACAGGCCACAAAGTTCAGGGAAAGTGGAGCAAAAGAATTGCACCCTCAAAGGAATCCTAGGTAAGTTTTGCCAAGAAACTGGCCTCCCATGGCCGGACCTACTGCTGCTGGCTCTCCTGTGTGCTCACTGCACACCTGGAGCTCAAGGATTTTCCCTTTTTGAATTAGTGGATGGATGCCCTCCCCCATATCTTGGAAGCCTCCCAGGGAACCTACATAAGATAGAAAATAAGAGAGTAAGAGAACAGCTCCAAGCCTTAAGAGCCACCCTAAATAAGCTGCAGCAATATACCATAGAAAGAGCTCTGATCTCCTTAGGGACCCCAGTACATTCCTTCCAGGTTGGGTACTCAGTCTGGGTCAAAAATTGAAAAAAGGACCCCCTCAAACCTTAGTGGACTGGCCACCACATTGTTGTTCTAACAACTCCTACTGCCCTCAAAGTTGCAGGTATCACTCTGGGCCCATCATTCCAGAGTGAAAAAGGCCCAAAATTCAGACAAAGAAATACATCAGTGGAAGGCCCAGCTAGACCTCAAGAATCCTCTCTGCCTCGGCATCTGACGATTACCCTCTGACTAATGAACACTGCACACTGTGAACCATGGCCCTCGCCAGGATGGAATCTCTCATCCTGGGCATTAAACTCTCTGCTACTGCCCCCTCTGACTAAACTGTTCCTCTAAAAGTTGCCCTTTCTGTTGTCTATTGGGTAATCATAAGTTGTTGCGCTGTGCTTACCTGTCTCTTCTAGCTGAACTCAAGTCTCAGCCTGCTTTTCCAAAGTACCTCTCTGTAATGTTATCTCTATCAATTTAACTGTACAAAGGTTATGTAATGCATGGTCGTCACTCAAGGGAGCTGCCCTCAGTGGCCCTCCACCCCTAGTACCTGTCCTCTCACACTCAAAGAAGCCAGCCTGAGTGTAATGTTCAACTGCACAAAAATAAATTAAGACTGAGGAAAACTGGCATTTTTTGGTTAAGTACAGGCTTATCAAGAATCTGAAGGACTCATTTCAACTTGTACACACAAGGCCCATATAGACAAATGAATAAAAACATAATCATTTGTGTTCTTCACAAAGTACTTGGGACTTAAACGAAAAAAGTCACAGGAAAAAATACTATCTCAAGGTAATTAAAAGTATAAATACAAGCCATTATAACCCTATCATAAACCAAAAAGATGATGCCACTAAAATGAAGTGTTTCAGGGGGCATCAGAGGGGGGAGTGATAAGGAAAATATACAAAACAGTCATCAAGGTCAGCAACCGCTTTTTTCCTCTGGTTGGCAAAACACTCCCAGCAACTTCCTCCCCTCCTCCAGGCTTCTCTTTTGTCCTGTGCATGTTGAAATGCTACATATCAAAATAGTATAAATTGTTCCCCTTGCTTGTGCTCAGTCTCAGACCATGGGAGATTACTCCCCTCTGTGTCTGCCCATGTAAAACTAAAACCTCAACACTCCAAGACGTCCAAGTGCCCTTTGGTTCTTCCATCAGCAATCCAGTCCAGGTTTTCCAGTATTTCCTGTAACAAGGGAAGAAGCATGTCTGTTTCACCTGCAGGCTGATGGGTGAAGTCTGCAGTCCTGGATCTGACCAACATGCCCTTGAACTCTCTTGATTAATTTCACAATATTCCTGAACAGTTTTATGAAATAGAAGCTGTATGTGGATTTCATATTTTGTGAGGGTGTGCTGAATGAGTGTATCATGTTGTTTTCTTTGTCCTTTACCCTGCCTGTTAATGGGACAGTTTGATGGATGGTTCCTTCTCCTTCAGTAGAAGTGCAAGGATCTTGGCTCCTCCTTTGGGTTGTCAGGGGAAGCCATGGAGCACTCCTCCTTTGCCAGGATAGAACCACAGCCCAGTGCACAAGCCATGGCACACAGATGCATGCTTGCTGAAAGTCCTGAGAGTAAGATTTGGGAACTTGGTTCTTTACAAAACAAACCCCACCAATATATTCCACAGCTCTTCCACCCACTTCCACCAACAATTTTTGTATTAGGTACACTTCATTAAAGAAAACTTTATTTCCCTACTTTTAACAATAGCAAATAAAACTAACCTTGATATCTGAGCTTTACCATTTACAAGCTGTGTAACCATGGATAAGCTACCATACCAGTTTGGAATTCTACTCAATAATTAAGAAAGAAAAGACCTACTGACACATACAGCAACATGGATGAATTTCAAAAACATTATACTAACTGAAATAAGCCAGACTTAAAATAGGACATACCAAGTGATTCCACTTAAATTAACTCCTGGAGTAGGCAAAAATATTCTGTAGTGATAGAAATTAGAATGATGATTACTTCATGTGGGGTTGATCAGGTAGAGGGGGATGTTAGATGCACTTGACTCCAATGGCCACAAGGGGATGTTCTGAGTCATAAGACTGTTCATTGTGAGGAATGTGTGCCTCATGAAAATGAATGTTTATCAAAACTGAGTAAACTGCTCTCAAGAGCTGTGCATTTCATGATGTTTAAATTATATCTTAATTTTTGAAACTTTGAAATAAAACCACCTCTTAGCAACATGTCCCCCTCCAGTTACCATCTATTTCTCTGAACACCTTTGGATTAAAACTGGAAGAATTTTCTATTCTGTTTCCAGGTCTTCCCCTCCTGTTATCTCCTGAACACTCTCTAGTTATGCTTTCACCTTCATCACTCCACTGAACCTTCTCTTTTCGAAGTCACCAGTGACTGCCAGTTGAAAAACCTGAGTCAATTCTCATTTATCCCTCACATTACCCTTCTGCCACACTCAACAGAGTAGGTCACTCCATCCTCTTTGAGACTCTCTTTTTCATTTAATTTTCAGAACTTTTTTATTTGCTTGGTTGACTTTTCTTCCACCTCAATGGCCACTCTTTCCTCCTATCTATTCCTGAACCTTTCCCTTCTCCTAGATGTCTAAGTATTGGCATGTTCTAGGCTCAACTGTCAGACATTTCTCTAAGTACATTTAGTGTCTAAATGAAAACATTGACTCCTAGACTTCAAAAGCCAACTTTACAGGCCAATAATTCCCTAATGTATACTTTTAACTCTCGCCTTTACCAAGAATGTCTGACTCAGTTACCTAACTGCTTACACAATTATTTCTCCATAAAATTGGCTTCTCAATCTTAAAATATACTAAACAGAATTCTTAGTTTCCTATATTCTATCAGGATCTGCTCCCTTTCAATTTTCCCAATTCTACTAATGCTCCACTTACTATCACCATTCATCAGATTGTTCCTCTATATATCACTGAGCTTCTTGTATGTACTTATATTGACTATATACTAGTGACTAAATAATGTTTCTGTTATATCTCTGAAGGTTGTCTTCTTTGACTGAATATATTGCTTTGAGAGGAGCACATGTGAAACTATAAGGAAAGAAGAGGAGATGAAACCAATCAAATCCACTCTGTCAAACTAGGTCATCAATGAGGAAATATGCATCAGCAGTAGTTCTCTTTTATGTTACCCAAGAGTTAAACACACACTGTAGGGAAGTCCCCCCCCCCCTTTCACTTTCCCTACTCTGTTCTGTGAGGACAGTTATCCACTGCTTCACCCCAAATATGTCTGGCCTTGTATGGAGTTGATATGTCTGGCCTTGAGAAACCTGAAAACACAGTGTTTGTACCCATGAGAAAGGAGATAGATAAGGGCATTGAAGGCTAGACACCTGGCCATGAAGGCCACACACACACATCTTCAATATTTACACAGCCGTGAATTAGCACAGTAGCACTGTAAGTACAGCTTTATACAGAATAAGGTGGCCTATTTGAGCACCCTCCATGATGACTCCCGCTGCCTTCTTTGCTCTTTGCATCACCCCAAAAACCTCAAAGACAACCCCTGGACCCCGACAATGTGCATACACACACACACACACACATTTATTCTATAGGTGAGATTAATCATTCTTGATTTTTTTTTTTACTTTATTTAAGTTTATAAAATCTAATAGATTCTCCAGGTAGTAATAGATGACTGTATTGGGGGATAAAGGGCTGGGCAACTTCACTCTGGCAGTTGGGATCCTATTGCTTCATCATCACTGAATATTATAAATGTGTGTTCATTCTCAAATATTTATTTGCTGCTGGGAAATGAATGAGAGGTACAACTAACACTGATCATGTGTAAATTTAAATAAATCATCCTTTAAAGCAATATTAATGGGAAATATACCATTTAAGAGGTGTTGTTTTGAGCCAAATATTTTTATTGATGTTCCGTATCTTTTGTTCTATCATTAAAGATATAATGAGAATGTTTTGGATATGCTGGTTTAAGTTACAATTACAGCTCCAAGTAAAGAAACCAAGTATGGAGGCAGTTGGATAGTACTGTCTTTGGAACTCTGTGGAGATGAGTAAACAGAAATACAAATTTGGCGGCATCTTAGTCCTAGATTTCCCAGAAAATAAGCAAAAGCATATGTCCTTCCACTTTGCTGAGGAATAAATTTTTAGAGAAATTGTTTTATTGAAACAATGATCTCAGAATGCTTATCTCACTGAGCAAGATACATAGAAATGTGAGAGTGATAAAGAAAAAGAGACTGTATGGCTTTAGCATTCATGAAACAACAAGAGAGAAGGAGGAACTGGAGTGGAAGCAGGGAAGAATTTGCGAGAAAGATGACCAACATGCTAAATTAAGATGGGGAGAATGCTTTGAGTTAGAATTTAAAAAGAGTGAATTCAATTTGCCAGCTGGAAATTATCTTGGTTTCATCTTCTCTGATTCTCCTGAACTACAAGTGAATTCATCTATTCAGTATGTCACATCTGCCCACTAAAACTGAAAAAGCAAACCAAAAAAATGCCCTAGATAATGTCAAATCTTATTCGCTTGGTAGGTTTCATAAGGAGACAAATTTCTGAATATCTTAACTGCTTGGCCTGGATCTTCAATCTGTTACTGTTGCTTTCCCCCACCAGAGTGGCAGCATGGCCAGAAGGAAAAAGAAGGGGGACAGCTTGTCATTAGCCTAGATATAAAAGTGAATGGAACAGGCTCTGATCATATGGACTTTACACTCTAGCTATGATATAGAAACTTAGCATATAATAAAAATATGAGGAGTGTTACAAAGTACAACTTTGGGTTGATAATCGAGTTCATCTCTAATATGAATTGGAAGCTCATCAAAGTCTTCTCATATAAATTAGCATATAATCAGGTACCTGAAATAACTATAAGTGAATGTGATAGGAATAACTATTCTAGGGGGCAGGAGCAGCATGTGTGAAGGTACTGAGGTAAGAAAGAGCATATTTGATTAAGAAACCAAAAGAAGATTAGTGTGATTGTAGAACAGAGAGCAAGAAGGAGATGAGAATAAAATGAGAGTGACATTATATGTAGAGTCCATGGTATATAGGTAGGACCTTGTAACCCATAGTAAGAATTTAAGATTTTATTCTAAGGCAAGAGGAAGTTAATGTAGGGTTGTAAATAAGAGATAGCAGATGGAATTCACATTTTTAAAAAGCATTTGGGTTAAAATTTAGAGAATAACTTGGAAGATACAAACATGGGTTCAAGGAGGCTAGTTAAGAAACTACCATAATAGTCCAGAGAAAGGCTGTTGGTACTTGAACTGCAGTGGCCACAATGTAGATAAAAACATATGGAGTGAGGAGGCAGAGGATTAAAGATGGTGGCATGAGAAAAGAGACAGAGGCTTCCTCCAAAAACTGTGTACAATTAGAAAATATAGTTGGTGCAACTAATCCTGAAAGAACAACAGGAAAGAGGATGGCGCCAGACTGCACACACCTGGAGAAAAGAACAGACCTCACAGAACAGGATAACGTACCAAAGCTGTGGCCTGGTGGGACCTACGCCCTTCGGCCACCCCAGCTCACAGGTGGGAGGAGCAGAAATGGAAAAGGGGGAATTGAAAGCCCTGGGACTGCTGAATACCTAACTCTGGAGATATTCTCTGGGAGCACAAACCTATATTTCATGGTGCTTTTATGATACTCACATGATTATGGGGTTGGAAAGCTAATACAGGGAGAATTCCTGAAGAGACTGAGATTCCAGCCACTTGTGGAAAGCGGAAATCCGTATCTGGCTGCTCTGGGAAAAAAGCTTATACCGGCCCACTGGTTCAAGTAGTGGAGGAAGGCATAGCAGCTGGGAAGTGAGAAACAGCTCTTTACTCCCCACAGGCACCAATACTGCTCCCCTGTGACCCCCAACATGGCTTCAGGGGCTAAGCAGCTCCAGAGTAGAGATTCTGGACACTGGAGGATGCCATATATAAATATGAAACACCAAAGGATACTGGTCCAGAGTAAAATTAATATAACTCCAGAGAAAGATTTAAATGACATGGACCTTATGACTCTTCCAGAAAGGAAGTTCAAAATAAAAATCATCAACATGCTAATGGAGGTACAGAAAGATATCCAAGAACTCAGGAATGAATTCAGGTTGGAGATCCAATCACTGAAGAGCATGATGGAGGGTATTAAAAGCAGGTTGGAGGCAGAGCCAACATGGTGGCGTGAGTAGGACAATGGGGATCTCCTCCCAAAAACATATATATTTTTGAAAATACAACAAATACAACTAATTCTAAAAGAGAGACCAGAAGACACAGGACAACAGCCAGACTACATCCACATGTGCAAGAGCCCTGTGCCTGGTGAAAGGGGTCAGATACAAGCCCCGGCCCGGCGGAATCCGAGCACACCTTCCCCCAGCTCCCGGCGGGAGGAGAGGGAGGAGAGGAGTCAGAGCAGGTAGGGAGAGGGAGACGAGGACTGCTGAATAACCAGCCCCAGGCATTCGCACCAGAGTGCAGACACAGTGCATTCATGGGGTCCTGGATACAAGGGAAACAGGGCAGCAGGACTGAGGAGCAGGTCTCGAAGCTGCTGCCCCTGTGACAAAAAAAAAGCGAGTGCTTTTTGAAAGTCTTAAAGGGACAGGGATGCAATAGCTGGACGGAAACAACACAGGTCACAGTCCACTAGCTAGAAATTACAGGGAAAACTGGACGCACTAACACCATGCGCAACAGCTCTGAGAACCCTCATAGAGGTAAACAGCCAAACAGCACCCCATCCATTACCCCATTGGGGCAAGGCGAAAGCACAGAAGCAGCCTAAGGCTGGCCATGCCCTCAGCAAGGGAGCTTCCTCCATACTGACCGGGCAAGACAAAAAGACCCAGACTACATGCAATTATCCAACACAAGCCACTAGGGGTCGCAGTTGTCCCAGTAAAGAAAGGCCAGTAGCAAGTGGAAAGTTTGGCCCTCCAAGCTGACAGTCAATAGCACCTATCAACATGAAAAGGCAAAAAAATATGATCCAGACAAGACTAACCCAGACAGCTTCGGCATCTGCTACATCTTCCCCTGAGAAGGAACCTGGGGACATAGATTTAACCAGTCTTCCTGAAAAAAGATTCAAAACAAAAGTCATAGCCATCCTGATGGGCTTGCAGAAAAATATGCAAGAACTAAGGAAGGAGAATACAGAAATAAAACAAGCTCTTGAAGGACTTCAAAACAGAATGAATGAGATGCAAGAGACCATTAATGGACTAGAAAACAGAGAACAGGAACACAGAGAAGCTGATGCAGAGAGAGATAAAAAGATATCCAGGAATGAAAGAATTCTAAGAGAGCTGAGTGACCAATCGAAATGGAACAATACTGCATTATAGGGGTACCAGAAAGAGAAGAGAGAGAAAAAGGGATAGAAAGTGTCTTTGAAGAAATAATTGCCAAAAACTTCCCCAAACTACGGGAAGAAATGGCCTCTCAGACCACAGAGGTACACAGAACTCCCATGACAAGGGATCTAAGGAGGGCAACCCCAAGACACATAATCATTAAAATGGCAAAGATCAAAGACAAGGACAATGTATTAAAGACAGCCAGAGAGAATAAAAAGGTTAACTACAAAGGAAAACCCATCAGGCTATCATCAGACTTCTCAATAGAAACAGGCCAGAAGAGAATGGCATGATATACTTAATGCAATGAAACAGAAGGGCCTTGAACCAAGACTACTGTATCCAGCATGATTATCATTTAAATATGAAGGAGGGATTAAACAATTCCCAGCCAAGCAAAAGTTGAGGGAATTTGCTTCCCACAAACCACCTCTACAGGGCATCTTACAGTGACTGCTCTAGATGGGAGCACTCCTAAAAAGAGCACAGAACAAAACACCCAACATAAGAAGAAGGGAGGAGGAGGAATAAGAAGGGAGAGAAATAAAGAATCATAAGACTGTGCTTATAATAGCCCAACAAGTGAGTTAAGTTAGACAGTAAGATAGTAAAGAAGCTAACAATGAACCTTTGGTAACCACAAACTTAAAGCCTGCAATGGCAATAAGTATATACCTTTCAATAATAACCCTAAATGTAAATGGACTGAATGCACCAATCAAAAGACACAGAGTAATAGAATGGATAAAAAAGCAAGATCCATCTATATGCTGCTTACAAGAGACTCACCTTAAACCCAAAGACATGCAAAGACTTAAAGTCAAGGGATGGAAAAAGATATTTCATGCAAACAACAGAGAGAAGAAAGCAGGTGTTGCAATTCTGTATCAGACAAAACAGACTTCAAAATAAAGAAAGTAACAAAAGATAAATAAGGACATTACATAATGATAAAGGGCTCAGTCCAAAAAGAGGATATAACCATTATAAATGTATATGCACCCAATACAGGAGCACCAACATATCTGAAACAAATACTAACAGAACTAAAGGAATAAATAGAGTGCAATGCATTCATTCTGGGAGACTTCAACACACCACTCACTCCAAAGAACTGATCCACTAGCCAGAAAATAAGTAAGGACACAGAGGCACTGAACAATGCACTAGAACAGATGGACCTAATAGACATCCACAGAACTCTACATCCAAAAGCAACAGGATACACATTCTTCTCAAGTGCACATGGAACATTCTCCAGAATAGACCACATACTGGGCCAAAAAAAGAGCCTCAGTAAATTCCAAAAGATTGAAATCCTACGAACCAACTTCTCAGACCACAAAGGCATAAAACTAGAAATAAACTGTGCAAAGAAATCAAAAAGGCTCACAAACACATGGAGGCTTAACAACATGCTCCTAAATAATCAATGGATCAATGACCAAATCAAAATGGAGATCCAGAAATATATGAAAGCAAATGACAACAACAACACAAAGCCCCAACTACTGTGGCATACAGCAAAAGCAGTCTTAAGAGGAGAGTATATAGCAATCCAGGCATTTTTAAAGAAGGAAGAACAATCCCAAATGAATGGTCTAATGGCACAATTATCAAAATTGGAAAAAGAAGAACAAATGAGGCCTGGGTCAGCAGAAGGATGGATGTAATAAAGATCAGAGAAGAAATAAATAAAATTGAGAAGAATAAAATAATACCAAAAAATCAATGAAACTAAGAGCTGGTTCATCAAGAAAATAAACAAAATGGATAAGACTCTAGCTAGACATATTAAGAGAAAAAGAGAGTCAACACAAATAAAAAGAATCAGAAACGAGAAAGGAAAAATCATGATGGACCTCACAGAAATACAAAGAATTATTAGAGAGTACTATGGAAACCTATATGCTAATAAGCTGGGAAACCTAGGAGAAATGGACAACTTCCTAGAAAAATACAACCTTCCAAGACTGACCCAGAAAGAAACAGAAAATCTAAACAGACTAATTACAAGCAACGAAATTGAAGTGGATATCAAAAAACTACCAAAGAACAAAACCCCCGGGCCAGATGAATTTACCTCGGAATTTTATCAGACATACAGGGAATACATAATACCCATTCTCCTTAAAGTATTCCAAAAAATAGAAGAGGAGGGAATACTCCCAAACTCATTCTATGAAGCCATCATCACCCTAATACCAAAACCAGGCAAAGACCCCACCAAAAAAGAAAACTACAGACCAACATCCATGACGAATGTAGATGCAAAAATACTCAATAAAATTTTAGCAATCCAAATTCAAAAATACATCAAAAGAATCATACACCATGACCAACTGGGATTCACCCCAGGGATGCAAGAATGGTACAACATTTGAAAATCCATTAACAATATCCACCACATCAACAAAAAGAAAGAAAAAAACCACATGATCATCTCCATAGATGCTGAAAGAGCATTTGACAAAATTCATCATCCATTCATGATAAAAACTCTCAGCAAAATGGAAATGGAGGACAAGTACCTCAACATAATAAAGGCCATTTATGATAAACCGACAGCCAACATACTAAACAGCGAGAAACTGAAAGCTTTTCCTCCGAGATCGGGAAATAGAGAGGGATGCCCACTCTCCCCACTGTTATTTAACATAGTACTGGAGGTCCTAGCCACAGCAATCAGACAAAACATAGAAATACAAGGAATCCAGATTGATAAAGAAGCAGTTAAACTGTCACTCTTTGCGGATGACATGATTTTGTACATAAAAATCCCTAAAGGCTCCACTCCGAAACTACTAAAGCTAATATCAGAATACAGCAAAGTTGCAGGATACAAAATTAACACAAAGAAATCTGTGGCTTTCCTATACACTAACAATGAACCAACAGAAAAAGAAATCAGGAAAACAACTCCATTCACAATTGCATCAAAAAGAATAAAACACCTGGGAATAAACCTAACCAAAGAAGTGAAAGACCTATACCCTGAAAACTACAAGACACTCTTAAGAGAAATAAAAGGGGACACTAACAAATGGAAACTCATCCCATGCTCATGGCTAGGAAGAATTAATATCATCAAAATGGCCATCCTGCCCAAAGCAATATACAGATTTGATGCAATCCCTATCAAATTACCAGCAACATTCTTCAATGAAATGGAACAAATAATTCAAAAATTCATATGGAAACACCAAAGACCCCGAATAGCCAAAGCAATCCTGAGAGAGAAGAATAAAGTAGGGGGGAACTCACTCCCCAACTTCAAGTTCTACTATAAAGCCATAGTAATCAAGACAATTTGGTACTGGCACAAGAACAGAGCCACAGACCAGTGGAACAGACTAGAGACTCCCGACATTAACTTAGACATATATGGTCAATTAATATTTGATAAGGAGCCATGGACATACAATGGCGAAATGACAGTCCCTTCAACAGATGATGCTGGCAAAACTGGACAGCTACATGTAGGAGAATGAAACTGAACCATTGTCTAACCCCATAATACAAAAGTAAACTCAAAATGGATCAAAGACCTGAATGTAAGTTGTGAAACCATTAAACTCTTGGAAAAAAACATAGACAAAAACCTCTTAGACATAAACATGAGTGACTTCTTCTTGAACATATCTCCCCAGGCAAGGAAAACAACAGCAAAAATGAACAAGTGGGACTGTATTAAGCTGAAAGGTTCTGTACAGCAAAAGACACCATCAATAGAACAAAAAGGAACCCTACAGTATGGGAAAATACATTTGTAAATGACAGATCCAATAAAGGCTTGACGTCCAAAATATATGAAGAGCTCACATGCCTCAACAAACAAAAAACAAATAACCCAATTAAAAAATGGGCAGAGGAACTGAACAGTTCTCGAAAAAAGAAATAGAGATGGCCAACAGACACATGAAAAGATGCTCCACATCACTAATTATCAGAGAAATGCAAATTAAAACTACAATGAGGTATCACCTCACACCAGTAAGGATGGCTGCCATCCAAAAGACAAACACCAACAAATGTTGGAGAGGCTGTGGAGAAAGTGGAACCCTCCTACACTGCTGGTGGGAATGTAAATTAGTTCAACGATTGTGGAAAGCAGTATGGAGGTTCATCAAAATGCTCAAAACAGACTTACCATTTGACCCAGGAATTCCACTCCTAGGAATTTACCCTAAGAACACAGCAATCAAGTTTGAGAAAGACTGATGCACCCCTATGTTTATCGCAGCACTATTTACCATAGCCAAGAATTGGAAGCAACCTAAATGTCCATTGGTAAAGAATGGATAAAGACGATGTGGTACATACACACAATGGAATACTACTCAACCATAAGAAGAGGGCAAATCCTACTATTTGCAGCAACATGGATGGAGCTTTAGTATATTATGCTCAGTGAAATAAACGAAGCAGAGAAAGAGATATACCAAATGATTTCACTCATTTGTGGAATATAAGAACAAAGGAAAAACTGAGGGACAAAACATCAGTGGAATCACAGAACCCAAGATTGTACTAACAGGTACCACAGGGAAAGGTACTGGGGAGGACGGGTGGCTAGGGAGGGATAAGGGGGGAAAGAAAAAGGGGGGTATTGATATTAGCATGCATAATGGGGGGTTGGGAGAAAGGGGAGGGCTGTACAACACAGAGAAGACAAGTAGTGATTCTACAACATTTTGCTATGCTGATGGACAGTGACTGTAAAGTGGTTTATAGGGGGGACCTGATATAGGGGAGAGCCTAGTAAACATAATATTCTTCTTGTAGGTGTAGATAAATGATAACCAAAAAAAAAAAAAGAAAGAAAGAAAAGGAGGATTACTCGCTGATAGGATATAACTAACTGTAAATCAATGATTAATGCATGCTTTAAATATTCTTAATTTTGATCACTTAAATTGTGTCAGATGATCAGCTATGGAGGTACATTTTTCTGATAATATTCCTTTCTCTCAAAAAAAAAGCAGTTACTGTGTGCTTCTACACAATGAGTTCTACACAATGGTATAAAGGGCATATCAAAGTGTGGGCAACGGGTCTGTTTGTGTTTATACAGAGGGTCAAAGCCTAATTTGACTACCCAGAAAATGAACTAAGATACGATATGAAGAAGAACTTCCAACATCAGCACTCTCTGAAAGAGTCATACCAGAAGATGATCATCAAAAAACCTCAACAAAGATTCAGGCGATGCTTCAGTTGTAGCTGCATTCATCCCACCGGTTCTTGGACTTGCCATTGGAATGAAGAAGGAGATATCTAAGCTGGCCTGTGCATACAGTAAAACAACAAATCTGACTGGATCTATACTGTCAGAACTCAACCAAGAATTAGGAGAAGTGCGAGTTGCAGCACTCCAAAATCTTGTGACTATAGACTATCTACTGTTAAAAGAACATAAGCAACGTGAACATTTCCCAGGAATGTGTTGTTTTAATTTGTCTGATTTTTCTCAAAATATTCAAATTCAGTTAGACAATATACATCATATCATTGATAAGTTCTCACAAATGCCTAGGATGCCTAACTGGTTTTCTTGGTTTCACTGGAGATGCCTGGTAATTATTGATCTGCTTTGGTTATGTAACTGTATTCCTGTTATGTTAATGTGTGCGTGCAATTTAGTAGTTTAAAACCTATACATGTTTAAGTTACTCTACAAGGAGATATGTCAAAGAAATAATCAATCTTCTCATGTTTTCTTCTGCCTGCTACTTCTATAACTTTTCTTCTTCCTTCCTAATTACAATCCTTAAATAGAATTTGTGCCTCATATCGAATTTACTGAGTATCATAATTCCTCCAAGTGGTAAAGATACCTCAAGACAAATGCTGGGCATAGAAGCCACAGGGCACAAATCTGCAAAGAAGTAAAAAGCTAACCTTTTCAAAGAGTATTGCTTCTCTCTCACTTACCAACTTTACATCTCCCTGTATGGCCCCAGAAGATGACTGGTTAGCCAGAGATGGGTAAGATTCCTCAAGGGAGGAATAACCTAAGACAGGCACAGTCACAGGGGGGCCATTAGGTGAGACATTGGGGATCAACAGAGGTGAGGCTTAGAACCTCACCCCTCCTGTTTTGAGAGAAATCTTCTGCATCCGTGGATGTTTTATTGCCTTTGTCTAGCTTGGATTAATACATAGTCTACAGGCACACATCTGATCATCTACATTTGCTCTTTTACAACACTAAACTATGTTTTCTACCTTTATCTTGCATCTACCTACCACCACAGAATTTTATTAAAAAAAAAAAAAATAATAATAATATTAATAATAATAAAGGGAGAAATGTTGGATCCACATATAAATCAAGTATAAAAATCAAATGAATATTCATATTTGACCTGATTGTTTATCATTCATAATGCATGATCAAAACTGAAAGTTTCTGTGATGACTGCCCTTGTACTGTTCACCATGTAAGAACTTATTCATTATGTAAGAATTTTTTCACCATGTAAGAACTTGTTTATTATGCTTCAGAAGATTGGAGACTGATGAAAATTAGGCTTGGGGTGGATTAATGATTATGCATTGAGCATTGGCTCCCCTATACAGAATTTTATTGTTGTTAACAACCACTTGATCAATAAATATGAGAGATGCCCTCTCAAAAAAAAAATCAGGTTGGATAAGGTGTAGGAGATGATAAATTAAATAGAAAGTAGAGAAGAGGAATAAAAAGAACCTGATGCAAAGAGAGAATAAAGGATCTCTAAGAATGAAAGAATATTGTGAGAACTGTGTGACCAATCCAATGGGAACAATATTTGCATTATAGTGATACCAGAAAAAGAAGAAGAGAGAGAAAGGGCTAGAAAGTGTCTTTGGGGAGGGAATTGCAGAAAACTTCCCCAATCTGAGGAAGGACCTAGTCTCTCAGGCCATGGAGATCCACAGATATCCCAACACAAGGGACACAGGAAGACAACACCAAGACATATAGTAATAAAATTGGCAAAGATCAAGGATAAGGGCAGACTATTAAAAGCAGCCAGAGAGAGAAATAAGATCACAATCAAAGGAAAGCCCATCAAGCTAACATCAGACTTCTCAGCAGAAACCTTACAGGCCAGAAGGGAGTGGTATGATGTATTTCATGCAATGAAGCAGAATGGCCTGGAACCAAGATTACTTTATCTGGCAAGATTATCATTTAAATTTCAAGGAGGGATTAAGTAATTTCCAGATAAGCAAATTCTGAGAGAATTTACCTCCCACAAACCATCTCTACAGTTTATTATGGAAGAACAGCTATAGATGGAAGTGTTCCTAAGGTTGAATAGCTGTCACCAGAGGTAATAAAACCACAGTAAAGAAAGTAGAACAGCTAATTACTAAGCAAATGCAAAATTAAATTAGCTAACCCCAAAGTCAATCAAGGGATAGTCAAAGAATACAGAATATGATCCCTAATATATAAAGAATGGAGGAGGAAGAAAAAGGAGGAGAGAAAGAAAAAAACCTTTAGATTGTGTTTGCAACAGCATATTAAGTGAGGTAAGTGAGACTCGTAGATAGTAAGGAAGTTAACCTTGAACCTTTGGTAACCATGAATCTAAAGACTGCTATAGCAATAAGTACATACCTATTGATAATCACCCTAAATGTAAATGGACTGAATGCACCAAAGACATAGAGTTAGCCAACAGACACATGAAAAGATGCTCTACTTCGGTAGTCATCAGAGAAATGCAAATTAAAACCACAAAGAGATATCACCTCACACCAGTAAGTATCGCCACCATCCAAAAGACAAACAAGAAATGTTGGTGACGTTGTGGAGAAAGGGGAACCCTCCTACACTCCTGGTGGGAATGTAAATTAGTTCAACCATTGTTGAAAGCAGTATGGAGGTTCCACAAAAAGCACAAGATAGAAATCAATAGATGAATGGATAAAAAAAAAGTGATACATATACACAATGGAATATTATTCAGCCATAAGAAGAAACAAATCCTACCATTTGCAACAACATGGGGAGCTAGAGGGTACTATGCTCAGTGAAATAAGCCAGGAGGAGAAAGCCAAGTACCAAGTGATTTTGATCATCTATGGAGTATAAGAACAAAGGAAAAACTGAAGGAACAAAACAGCAGCAGAATCACAGAACCCAGGAATGGACTAACAGTTACCAAAAGGAAAGGGACTGGGGAGGATGGGTGGGAAGAGAGGTAGAAGAGTGGGGGAAAAAGAAAGGGGGCCTTATGATTAGCATGTATAATGTGGGGGGGGCATGGGGAGGGCTGCGCAACACAGATAACAAGTAGTGATTTTACAGCATCTCACTACGCTGATGGACAGTGACTAATGGGGTATGTCGGGGGTACTTGGTGAAGGGAGGGAGTCTAGTAAGCATAATATTCCTCATTTAATTGCAGATTAATGATGCCAAAATTAAAAATAAATAAATAAGTAAATAAAAAGGCATAGAGTCACTGAATGTATAAAAAACAAGACCCATCTATATGCTGCCTATGAGAGACTCACTTTAAACCCAAATACATACACAGACTAGAAGTGAAGGGATGGAGGAAGATAATTCATGCAACTAACAGAGAGAAAAAAGCAGTAGCTGCAGTACTTGTATCGGACAAAATAGATGTAAAAACACAGGAAGTAACAAGAGACAAGGAAGGACATTATGTAATGATAAAGGGGTCAATCCAACAAGAAAATATAACCATTATAAATATATATGCTCCCAACACAGGAGTACCAGTATAGTATATGTGAAACAAATACTAACAGAATTAAAAGGGGAAATAGAATGCAATGCATTCATTCTAGGAGACTTCAACACTCCACTCACTCTGAAGGACAGATTAACCAGACACAACATAAGTAAGGTGACAGAGGCACTGAACCACACAATAGAGCAAATGAACCTAACAGACATCAACAGAACTCTACACCCAAAAGCAACAGAATACACATTCTTCTCAAGTGCGCATGGAACATTTTCAAGAATAGATCATATACTAGGCCACGAAAAGAGCCTCAGTAAATTCAAAAAGATTGAAATGTTACCAACCAGTTTCTCAGATCACAAAGGTATGAAACTAGAAATAAATTACACAAAGAAAATAAAAAATCCCACAAACACATGGAGGATTAACAACATGCTCCTATATAACCAATGGATCAATGACCAAATAAAAACAGAGATTAAGCAATATATGGAGACAAACAACAACAATAATTCAACACTGCAAAATCTGTGAGATGAAGCCAAGGCTGTGCTAAGAGGAAAGTATATTGCAATACAGGCCCACCTCAAGAAAGAAGAATAATCCCATATAAGCAGTCTAAACTGACAGTTAAAGAAACTAGAAAAAGAAGAACAAATGAGGCCCAATGTCAGTAGAGGGAGGAACATAATAAAGATTAGGGCAGAAATAAATAAAATTGAGAAGAAGAAAACAATAGAAAGAATCGATGAAAGCAAGGGCTGGTTCTTCGAGAAAATAAACAAAATAGATAAACCCCTAGCTAGACATATCAAGAGAAAAAGAGAGTCTACACACATAAACAGAATCAGAAATGAGAAAGGAAAAATCACTATGGACACTATAGATATACAAAGCATTATTAGAGAATACTGTGAAAAATCATATGCTAACAAACTGGATAACCTAGAATAAATGGACAACTTTCTAGAAAAATACAACCTCCCAATGCTGACCAAGGAAGAAACAGAAAATCTGAATAGACCAATTATCAGCAACAAAATTGAACTGGTAATCAAAAACCTACCTAAGAAAAAACTCCTGGACCAGATGGCTTCTCCACTGAATTTTATAAAACATTTAGTAAAGACCTAATACCCATTCTCCTTAAAGATTTCCAAAAAAATAGAAGAGGAGGAAACACTCCCAAACTTATTCTATGAGGCTAGCATAACTCTAATACCAAAACCAGGCAAAGACACCAAAAAAAAAGAAAATTGCAGGCCAATATCCCTGATGAACATAGATGAAAAATACTCAACAAAATATTAGCAAGCCAAATTCAAAACTACATCAAAAAGATCATCCATAATGATCAGGGATGCAAGGATGGTACAATATTAGAAAATCCATCAACGTCATCCACCACATCAACAAAAAGGACAAAAACCACATGATCATCTCCATAGATGCTGAAAAAGCATTTGACAAAATTCAACATCCATTCATGATAGAAAGTCTCAACAAAATGGGTATAAAGGACAAGTACCTCAAAATAATAAAGGCCATATATAACAAACCCACAGCCAACATTATACTTAACAGTGAGAAGCTGAAAGCTTTTCCTTTAAGATCGTGAACAAGACAAGGATGCCCACTCTCCCCACTTCTATTCAACATAGAACTGGAGATCCTAGCCATGGCAATCAGACAACACAAAGAAATAAAAGGCATCCAGATTGGCAAGGAAGAAGGTAAACTGTCCCTGCTTGCAGATGACATGATATTGTACATAAAAACCCTAAAGAATCCACTCAAAACTACTAGATTTAATATCTGAATTCAGCAAAGTTGCAGGATACAAAATTAAGACACAGAAATCTGTGACATTTGAATACATATGCAATGATCTAGCAGAGAGAGAAATCAGGAAAACAATTCCATTCACAGTTGCATCAAAAAGAATAAAATACCTAGGAATAAACCTAACCAAGGAAGTGAAACACCTATATACCCTGAAAACTACAAGACACTCTTAAGAGAAATTAAAGGAGATACCAATAAATGGAAACACATCCCATGCTCCTAGATAGGAAGAATTAATACTGTCAAAATGTCTATACTGACTAAAGCAATCTATAGATTCAATGCAATTCCTGTCAAAATACCTGCAGCATTCTTCAACGAACTAGAGAAAATTGTTCTAAAACTCATATGGAACCACATAACTCCTTGAATTGCCAAAGCAATCCTGAGAAGGAAGAATAAAGCAGGGGAATTATGCTCCCCAACTTCAAGCTCTACTACAAAGCCACAGTAATCAAGAAAACTTGGTACCATCACAAGAACAGACCCATAGACCAATGGAACAGACTAGAGAGCTCTGATATAAACCCAACCATATATGGTCAGTTAATATATGATAAAGGAGCCATGGACATGCAGATGGGAAATGACAGCCTCTTCAACAGCTGGTGTTGGCAAAACTGGACAGCTACATGCAAGACAATGAAACTGGATTATTGTTTAACCCCATTCACAAAGGTAAATTCAAAATGGATTGAAGACTTGAATGTAAGTCATGAAACCATAAAACTCTTAGAAGACAATATAGGCAAACATCTTCTGAATATAAGCATGATCAACTTCTTCCTGAACCCGTCTGTTCAAGAAAGGGAAACAAAAGCAAAAATTAACTCATGGGACTACATCAAACTAAAACGTTTTGTACAGCAAAGGACATCATCAACAAAACAAATCGGCATCCTACAGTATGGGAGAATATATTTATAAATGACATATCTGACAAGGGGTTAACATCCAAGATATGCAAAGAACTTACACACCTCAACACCCAAAAAGCAAATAACCCGATTAACAAATGGGCAGAGGATATGAAGAGATAGTTTTCCAAAGAAGAAATACAGATGGCCAACAGACACTTGAGAAGATGCTCTACATCACTAATCATCAAGGAAATGCAAATTAAAACCACAATGAGATATCATCTCACACCAGTAAGGATGGCTACCATCCAAAAGACAACCAAAAACAAATGTTGACGAGGTTGTGGAGAAAGGGGAATCCTCCTACACTGCTGGTGGGAATGTAAGCTAGTTCAATCATTGTGGAAAGCAATATGGAGGTTCCTCAAAAAACTAAAAATAGAAATACCATTTGACCCCGGAATCCTACTCCTTTTAATATACCCAAAGAATACAACTTCTCAGATTCAAAAAGACATATGCACCCCTATGTTTATCGCAGCACTATTTACAATAGCCAAGATATGGAAGCAACCTAAGTGTACATCTGTAGATGATTGGATAAAGATGATGTGGTACAAATATACAATGGAATACTATTCAGCCACAAGAAAGATACAAATCCTACCACTTGCAACAACATGGATGTAGCTGGAGGACATTATGCTCAGTGAAATAAGCCAGGTAGAGAAAGACAAATGCCAAATTATTTCCCTCATTTGTGGAGTATGACAATGAAGCAAAACTGAAGGAAAAAAAAATGGCAACAGACTCACAGACTCCAAGAATGAACTAGTGGTTACCAACGGAGAGGAGTGTGGGAAGGTGAGTGGGAAGGCAGAGGGAAGGGGACTGAGGGGTATTGTGTTTAGTACACATGGTGTGGGGGATCAAGGGGAGAACAGTGTATCACAGAGAAGGGACATATTGGATCTCCAGCAACGTGCTGCACTGATGGACAGTGATTGCATTGGGGTATGGGTGTGGACTTGATAATAAGGGTAAATGTAGTAACCACATTGTTTTTTCATGTGAAACCTTCATAAGAGTGTATATCAATCATACCTTAATAAAAAATTTAAAAAAACATATGGGGTGATTAGAGAGGCATTTAAGAAATACAATTAATAGTAATTAAGGACTGATCATATGTGAGAGTTAAGAGAGCGACAAAACAATAATGAAGCCTCCAGGCTAGGGCATTTGGATGTTTGAGGATATAATTAAAATAGGAACACTGAAAAAAGAAATGTTATGGATCTATGAGGAGTAAGAATTTTTTGGACCTGCTGGTTTGGTTTGGTTTGCAACTATAGGGCCAGTTGGGGAAACCATGTAGACAGTTGGATATTGGATTATTGACTTTGGAATACAGGAGGAGTAAAACTGAAATACAAACTTGGTAGTATCTTAGGCAAGGTTCCCCAGAAAATAAGCCTGAAACAAAACCATATGTCATTATACTTCATTGGGAAATAAAATCCTAGACAAGTACTGATGAAGTGGAAAGAGAGACAAAACAGGGAAGAGAAAGGAGTAAATGCTAGGGAGATACCGTATAGCTGGAGGGATGACTACTTGTGGGCATCTCCAAAGAGGCCATGAGAGCTGCTGCTCTCAGGACAGAGCAGCCAGGGGGAAATCATACTTGATGGGTCTCTGTATTCTGTGGATTCCATTGGCCAATGTCCTCTTATGATGGAAGGATGTTACTCCTTTGAAAGAGGAATAAAGAATGTGTTCTGAGGAAGATGGTGGGAGGCCATAGGTCCCTTTGTCAGGCATTCTGTGTAGCCCATCTCAGTCTTTAGCAACTGCAGCAGCAGGAGGACTCAAGGCCCAGCACAAGCAGATTGGGACAGTATAGAAATGGGGACTATTCTGGAGAGTCTGGTAAGTCTATGGAGAACAAAGACCTGAGAATGGGGGACATTGCTGACCAAAGAAGTAGATATAGAGGAAAGAGGACCCTGAATAGAGGAAGATGAGACAACAAAGGATACACTGGGGAATAAAATATAATTGAGAAATAAATGAAAAATAAAACTGAGAATACAATTGTCTCACCAATGGGTTTCAGCCCCAGACAAGTTTGCTATGGATTTAATGTGACCAAGGAAATTGACAGCAAAACATTCTTTGGGGTGAAAGGGTTTATTACCTGGCTTGTTCTCCCAGCAGTAGGTCGAGCACTAGCATCTCTGCCTCTGCCCAGAGCGCTGGGCTGAGCTCTCTGTATAGTGCAATAATAGCTTATTGCCTAATGGTGTGGAATTGATAGCCTAGCAACAGGCCAGTTCCATCATCAGGTGGTTAATTTCAATGAGGATCCTGGCCATAGAAACCCCAAATTACCCACAATAATATATTGGTACTTCCAAATTCAAATCATATTTTGGAAATAATAGGTTTAATTTTGGAGAAACAGACTTTATTAGAAGGAAACAAATTCATGAAGACTGGAAAACAGATGTTTATTGCCAGCTAGTATATATAAAATGTTGTAAAAAAATGTTTGCTAGTTTATGATACTTGGGTGACAGAAGACAGAATGTTAAGCAGGGAAATAGATATGAGTGGGATGGCGACAGAATAAGGTCAGTAAAGCCCTGTTGAAAGGACTCAGTTAACCAATTAAAACTAGAAAGCCAGAAAAGACTCAGTTAATGAGTTAATCAGTTAAAGTTCAAAAGGTCAGGAGCAGCTTGGCCTTAATGTTTGAATATTCCCCAGATAAAGAGAAAGAGAAGTTTGACCACAGCCCATGTCTTCATTGTGTCAATTATATCATGCCACTGTAAAATTTATTTTAGCCTACTAAAAGACACGGCTATAAAAAGCAAAATTAAAACAGGAATATCCCACCTTAAAGCCAAAATTCCTTTAAAAAAATAACAATCCAGGAAGTTAAGAAGCTAAATTCTTACCATACTGTTTTTGGCCCACTCTGGGGGGCAGGGCAAGTGGTCTTAATTGACATGCCCCCAGACCAAAAAGCTTCTATTATGGGAAGAAATTACCAGTAAATTTCTTATGTTAATTTTGCAGAACTACCTGGAAAACACTGAAAGAAAGATGTAATGACTCATCAAGGATGACTGCTTAACAAGTCTACACCCCTAGCCCTTTGAAAATCCTCAACCACCTATAAAGCCCCAGACTCTAAAACCGTAGGGGCGTCTCTTCTCTGAATTAGCCTACACTCCCCCTTCTCTGAGTGTGCAACTTTTTGCTTTAAATAAATTTCTCATTTATAATGTTTTGTCTCTGCACTTTGCCAGTGGTAAGTGTCTTTATTACTTTGCTTTTTCATTCTAATCACCTTATACTCTGACTTCCCTGCATCTCCAAACTGACCTTCCCCCCAACAAGAACACCTTGAAACATTAGGAAGAATGCCAACTGATCTTTGAGTTTTCATTAAAGAAAGCTTCAGAGTGAAATGAAGTTGTCTGGAAACCAAGCCCTCCCAAGTATTTTAATTTCACAAAACTTACAAGAGGTTACAAAAATAAATCGTATGTGATACCGTTCAGAATACTTCAAGGAAGAACAAGGTGGCAGTGTTAAAGGTGGAAGGGTTGTGTAATTCCTAAATGTAGGTGAGTGTAGTCATCTCCAATACAGTGGGTTTTAAATTAGTTTAGCACCACCTGATTGGTAAAAAAGATTAAAACAGTACTGCTCTGTATGGGGAGAAGTGAGGGGCCTCAAAAACTTCAGATGACACTATCGTAAAGGTGTGATTGCTTGATGCCAGTTTCCAAATTTTATGTCTATCCAGAACACATCACAGATTATATGGGTATGTAATAAGTCAAATTTAATCTTGGAAAGAAGGGGAAAAATGTCTTGTTCCAAAATATAATTTACTCAAATTCCAAATTGCCTTAAATTCCTCTGGAAGCTGCCAATCTGATTTGCTGATTGAGAAAATCTGGTTGATTGTGGTAAGTAATCAAAATAAAATTAAGGATTATTGTAGTCTTCAAATGGATAGTGTGCAGGTTGAAAGTAAATGGATGGTACCTTCAGCTAACAAAAACTAGAACCTGCTTTCACTAGAAAAATTCCCTAAACGCCCAAGCTTCACAAAACATCATAGTGCTGAGTATCTGCGCAGAACACCAACAGGTTCCCAACTGAACTAAATCAAATCAAACAACTGTTAGCTTTTCAGAAATACATTTCACCCGACAGGAGACCCTAACAAGGCAGGGTGACATCACTGATGGGAATGGGTTTTTCCTCAGGCACCCTAACAAACCAAAGCTATCTTTTAAAAACCAAGCTTCAGATTAGGATCTGAAGTATCTACCTGCTGTTTAAGAGAATATTCTGACACTTGTCAAAGGTGACTCTTAAGTATGCCCAAAATAAATCTTTTAACTAATCAAAAAGAATTCACGTTTTTTTTGTTATCAATAATCTACAATTACATGAAGAACATTATGTTTACTAGAATCACCCCTTCACCAAGGCCCCCCCACAAACCCCATTACAGTCACTGCCCATTAGCGAAGTAAGATGTTGTAGAATCACTACTTGTCTTCTCTGTGTTGCACAGCCCTCCCCATGCACCCCCACACATTGTACATTCTAATCATAATACCCCCTTTCTTTTTCCCAGCCCTTGCCCCACCCTTTCCTCCCATCCTCCCCAGTCCCTTTCCCTTTGGTAAATGTTAGTCCATTCTTGAGGTCTGTGATTCTGCTGCTGTTCTGTTCCTTCAGTTTTTCTTTGTTCTTATACTCCACATATGAGTGAAATCATTTGGTATTTGTCTTTCTCCACCTGGCTTATTTCACTGAGCATAATACCCTCTAGCTCCATCCATGTTGTTGCAAATGGTAGGATTTGTTTTTTTCTTATGGCTGAATAATATTCCATTGTTTATATGTACCACATCTTCTTTATCCATTCATCTACCGATGGACACTTAGGTTGCTTCCATTTCTTGGCTATTGTAAATAGTGTTGCGATAAACATAGGGGTGCATCTGTCTTTTTCAAACTGGGCTGCTGAATTCTTAGGGTAAATTCCTAGAAGTGGAATTCCTGGGTCAAATGGTATGTCTTTTTTGAGCTTTTTGAGGAACCTCGATACTGCTTTCCATAGTGGTTGAAATAATTTACATTCCCACAAGCAGTGTAGGAGGGTTCCCCTTTCTCCACAACCTCGACAACATTTGTTGTTGTTTGACTTTTGGATGGTATCCATCCTTACTGGTGTGAGGTGATATCTCATTGTGGTTTTAATTTTCATTTCTCTGATAACTAGCCATGTGGAGGAACTTTTCATGTGTCTGTTGGCCATCTGAATTTCTTCTTTGGAGAACTGTCTGTTCAGCTCCTCTGACCATTTTTTAATTGGATTATTTGCTTTTGTTTGTTGAGGTGCGTGAGCTCTTTATATATTTTGGATGTCAAGCCTTTATCGGATCTGCCATTTATGAATATATTCTCCCATACTGTAGGGTACCTTTTTGTTCTATTGATGGTGTCCTTTGCTGTACAGAAGCTTTTCAGCTCGATGTAGTCCCACTTGCTCATTTTTTCTTTGTTTCCCTTGCCTGGGGAGATATGTTCATGAAGAAGTCACTCATGCTTATGTCCAAGAGATTTTTGCCTATGTTTTTTTCTAAGAGCATTATGGTTTCATGATTTACATTCAGGTCTTTGATCCATTTCAAATATACTTTTGTGTATGGGGTTAGACAATGATCCAGTTTCATTCTCTTACATGTAGCTGTCCAGTTTTGCCAGCACCATCTGTTGAAGAGACTGTCATTTCCCCATTGTATGTCCATGGCTCCTTTATCATATATTAATTGACTGTATATGTTTGGGTTAATGTCTGGAGTCTCTATTCTGTTCCACTTGTCTGTGGCTCTGTTCTTGTGCCAGTACCAAATTGTCCTGATAACTGTGGTTTTGTAGTAGAGCTTGAAGTTGGGGAGTGAGATCCCCCCCACTTTATTCTTCCTTCTCAGGATTGCTTTGGCTATTCAGGGTCTTTGGTGTTTCCATATGAATTTTTGAACTATTTGTTCCAGTTTGTTGAAGAATGCTGTTGGTAATTTGATAGGGATTGCATCAAATCTGTATATTGCTTTGGGCAGGATGGCCATGTTGACAATATTAATACTTCCTAGGCAAGAGCATGGGATGAGTTTCCATTTGTTAGTGTCCTCTTTAATTTCTCTTGAGTGTCTTATAGCTTTCAGGGTATAGGTCTTTCACTTCCTTGTTTAGGTTTATTCCTGGGTATTTTATTCTTTGTGATGCAATTGTGAACGGAATTGCTTTCCTGATTTCTCTTTCTATTGGTTCATTGTTAGTGTATAGGAAAGCCACAGATTTCTTTGTGTTAATTTGGTATCCTGCAACTTTGCTGTATTCCGATATTAGTTCTAGTAGTTTTGGAGTGCAGTCTTTAGGGTGTTTTATATACAATATCATGTCATCTACAAATAGTGATAGTTTAACTTTTTCTTTACCAATCTGGATTGTTTATATTTCTTTGTTTTTTCTAATTGCTGTGGCTAGTATCTCCAGTGCTATGCTGAATAACAGTGGGGAGAATGGGCATCCCTGTCTTGTTCCCGATCTCATAGGAAAAGCTGCAGCTTCTCGCTGTTCAGTATGATGTTAGCTGCGGGTTTCTCATATATAGCCTTTATTATGTTGATATACTTGCCCTCTATAACCATTTTGTTGAGAGTTTTTATCATGAATGGATATTGAATTTTGTCTAATGCTTTTTCAGCATCTATAGAGATGATCATGTGGTTTTTGTCCTTCTTTTTGTTTATGTGGTGGATTATGTTAATGGATTTTCGAATATTATACCATCCTTGTATCCCTGGGATGAATCCCACTTGGTCATGGTATATGATACTTTTGATATATTTTTGAATTCGATTTGCTAAGATTTTGTTGAGTATTTTTGCATCCACTTTCATCTGGGATTTTCATCTGTAATTTTCTTTTTTGGTGGGGTCTTTGCCTGGTTTTGGTGTTAGGGTGATGTTGGCTTCATAGAATGAGTTGGGGGTATTCCGTCCTATTCTATTTTTGGGAACACTTTAAGGAGAATGGGTATTACATCTTCTCTGTACGTCTTATAAAATTCCAAGGTAAATCCATCTGGCCCGGGGATTTTGTTCTTGGGTAGTTTTTTGATTACTGGTTCAATTTCTTTTTTCATAATTGGTTTGTTTAAATTTAGTGTTTCTTCCTTGGTCAGTCTTGGAAGTTTGTTTTTTTCTAGGAAGTTTTCCATTTCTTATAGGTTTTGCAGCTTGTTAGCATATAGGTTTTCATAGTATTCTCTAATAATTCTTTGTATTTCTGTGGTGTCCCTCATGATTTTTCCTTTCTCATTGCTGATTCTGTTGATGTGTGTTGATTCATTTTTTCTCTTAATAAGTTTGGCTAGAGGCTTATCTATTTTGTTTATTTTCTCGAAAAACCAGCTCTTGGTTTCATTGATTTTTGCTAGTGTTTTATTCTTCTCAATTTTATTTATTTCTTCTCTGATCTTTATTATGTCCCTCCTTCTGCTGATGTTAGACCTCATTTGTTCTTCTTTCTCCAATCTCAATAATTGTAACATTACACTATTCATTTGGGATTGTTCTTCCTTCTTTAAGTATGCCTGGATTGCTATATACTTTCCTCTTAAAACTGCTTTTGCTGTGTCCCACAAAAGTTGAGGCTTTGTGTTGTTGTTTTCATTTGTTTCCATATATTGCTTGATCTCTATTTTAATTTGGTCATTGATCCATTGATTATTTAGGAGCATGTTGTTAAGCCTCCATGTGTTTGTGGGCCTTTTTGCTTTCTTTGTACAATTTAGTACTAGTTTTATACCTCTGTGGTCTGAGAAGTTGGTTGGTAGGATTTCAATCTTTTTTAATATACTGAGGCTCTTTTTGTGGCCTAGTATGTGGTCTATTCTGGAAAATGTTCCATGTGTACTTGAGAAGAATGTGTACCCTGTTGCTTTTGGATGTAGAGTTCTGTAGATGTCTATTAGGTCCATCTGTTCTAGTGTGTTGTTCAGTGCCTCTGTGTCCTTACTTATTTTCTGTCTGGTGGATCTATCCTTTGGAGTGAGTGGTGTGTTGAAGTCTCCTAAAATGAATGCATTGCATTCTATTTCCTCCTTTAATTCTGTTAGTATTTGTTTCACATATGCTGGTGCTCCTGTCTAAATATATTTAGAATGGTTATATCCTCTTGTTGGACTGAGTCCTTTATCATTATGTAATGTCCTTCTTCTTCTCTTGTTACTTTCTTTGTTTTAAAGTCAATTTTGTCTGATACTAGTACTTCAAAACCTGCTTTTTCTGCTTGCTATTTGCATGGATTATCTTTTTCCATCCCCTGACTTTTAGTGTGTGCATGTCTTTGGGTTTTAGGTGAGTCTCTTTTAAGCAGCATATATATGGGTCTTGCTTTTTTTATCCATTCTTTTACTCTGTGTCTTGATTGGTGCATTCAGTCCATTTACATTTAGGGTGATTATTGTAAGATATGTACTTATTGCCATTGCAGGCTTAGGTTTGTGGTTACCAAAGGTTCAAAGTTAGCTTCTTTAGTATCTTATTATCTAACTTAACTCTCTTATTGAGCTATTATAAACACTGACTGGTGGTTCTTTATTTCTCTCCCTTCTTATTCTTCCTCCTCAATTCTTTATATGTTGGGTGTTTTATTCTGTGCTCCTTTGTGTTTCCTTTAACTGCTTTTGTGGGTAGTTGATTTTATTTTTTGCCTTTATTTAGTATTTGGTTGGTCTGCTTTCTTTGCTGTGATTTTATTTTTTCTGGTGACATCTATTTGGCCTTAGGAGTGCTTCCATCTAGAGCAATCCCTCTAAAATACCCTGTAGAGGTGGTTTGTGGGAGGCAAATTCCCTCCACTTTTGCTTGTCTGGGAATTGATTAATCCCTCCTTCATATTTAAATCATAATTGTGCTGGATACAGTATTCTTGGTTCAAGGCCCTTCTGTTTCATTGCATTAAATATATCATGCCATTCTCTTCTGACCTGTAAGGTTTCTGTTGTGAAGTCTAATGAAAGCCTGATGGGATTTCCTTTGTAGTTGAGCTTTTTCATCTCTCTAGCTGCCTTTAAAACTCTTTCCTTGTCCTTAATATTTACCATTTTAATTATTATGTGTCTTGGTGTTGTTCTCCTTGGGTCCCTTCTGTTGAGAGTTCTGTGTACTTCCATGGTCTGATCAATTATTTCCTCCCCCAGTTTGGGGAAGTTTTCAGCAATTATTTCTTCAAATACACTTTCCATCCCTTTTTCTCTCTTCTTCTTCTTCTGGTATCCCTATAATGCAGATATTGTTCCTTTTGGATTGGTCACACAGTCTTAATATTGTTTCATTCCTGGAGATCCTTTTATCTCTCTCTGCTTCAGCTTCTCTGTGTTCCTGTTCTCTGATTTCTATTCCATTAACGGCCTCTTGCACCTCATCCAGTCTTCGCTTAAGTGCTTCCAGACATTGTTTCATTTCTGTAATTTCCTTCCAGACTTCATCCCTTAGCTCTTGCATATTTCTCTGAATATCCATCAGCATGGTTATGACCTTTATTTTGAATTCTTTTTCAGGAAGAGTCATTAGGTCTATCTCCTTCTCAGGGGTTTACTCTGTGATTTTTGTCTGGATCAAAATCTTCCGCCTTTACATGGCGATAGGGGTAGTTCTGGGAAGCTGGTGCATGTGTCGGCTGGGGAACGTCCCTTCTTGCTGGTTTGTGGCCTTCATCTCCTGGAAGAACAGTGACCCCTAGTGGCTTGTTCTGTGTAGCTGCATGCAGATGGGGTGTCTGATTCTTGCCTGGCTGCTGTGGAAGAAGCTCTGCCTGGTTGCTGTGGGCATGGCTATGGCGGAGTCACGCCAGAGGGGGAACAGGCGGGAGGCTGTTTATCACCGTGAGGGGCCTCCAAGCTGCGCTGCTGCCCAGGGGGTTGGGGCGCCTGGAGTTCCCCAGGATTCCCAGCTGCTGGGCTGTGTGTGCTGGGATGCTTCCATCCAGCTGTGAGGCCCCTGTCCCTTTAAGATTTTCAAAGGCACTCAATTTTCTTTTGTCCCAGGGCCACCAGCTTCAGGGACCCGCTCACAGGTCTTACTGTCCTGTTTCCCTAGTATCCAGAACCCCACACATGCACTATGTCTGCGCTTTGGTGTGGATGGCTAGGGCTGGCTATTTAGCAGTCCTGGGCTCCCTCTCCCTCCCTGCTCAGACTCGTTTCCACCTGCCGAGAGCTGGGGTCAGGGACACTCGGATCCTGCTGGGCCGCAGCTTGTATCTTACCCCCTTTGCGAGGCACTGGGTTCTCGCAGGTGAAGATGTAGTCTGGCTGTTGTCCTGTATCTTCTGGTCTCTCTTTTAGGAATAGTTGTATCTGTTGTATTTTCAAAACTATATATGGTTTTGGGAGGAGACTTCTGGTGCTCTACTCATACTGCCATCTTGGCTCTGCCCCCGAGAGCCTGTTCAATCCTCTTATTTAACGAAGGTCGCAGGTTTACCCAGGTTTAACTCCTTGTTATAAAAATTTCAATTTAATGTCTTGGTGTGAAGGCAGTGCTCCTCATCACTGAGGGCCAATAACTGAACAGGAGGTAAGTGGACCAATGTAGGGGGTGACAGGTAAACCACACCACATTAAGGAAACAATAGGAGTGGTTGATTTATCATTGGCTCCAGATAAACTTGCACTTACCTTTATTTCTGTAATAAGAGGGTCTCTTAAAGGGAGAATTTGGTAAATCAAAACATAATATGGGTATGGAGACATTCAAAGTTAATGTACATTAAATATATATACTATTTGTACTTTGTGGCAATATCCAATCCCTATGCTGTCTGGAGAGTGTGGATAAAATGAGAGCTCCTGTGCCCAGGATTCTCACCTGGCTGTGATTGACTAGCTCACTGCACACCTGTGGGCAATACATGGCTGTTGACTCTAAAAAGAACTCTCCCCAGTACTCTGGGTGTGACATGGTGGCAGGGCTGCAAGGCTGCAGGAGAGCAGAGAAGAGGCTGGAATGGTGGCAGCACCGAGGACAGAGGCTCAGAGGATGGCTGTGCAGGATGGCTGTATGGGATGGTTGTGCAGAGGCCAAGAAGATGGCTGTGCAGACAGAGGGGCCCAGATGATGGCTGTGAAGACAGAGGGGCCCAGAGGCAGAGACCAGCTTGCTGCATACAGACTTACTCTGAGTGAATGGGATTCTAGTGACTGACCTGCCACCTGGAAATAAAGTTGGGTATAGCCCTTTCACCCCAAAGAACGTTTTGCTGTCAATTTCTTTTGTCACATTGAATCCATAGCAAACTTGCCCGGGGTTGAAACACACTAGCAAGACAAGTTACAGCCATTATATTTTCTTTATTTTTGTAAAGAAAAAAAGCAATTACTGAGAGGTAAGTTCTGTTGTCTATGTAAAATAGAAAATAGAAGTTTGGTAGTGAAGGAACTTAAGATATCCATTAATCCAATCCCGGTCCCCTCAATTTTCCAGAAGAAGGAAGTTCAGACTGACAAAAGTTCCATTACTTGCTCAGTTTCCTGCACCTCATCACAGCAGAACCTGCATTGAATGCCCCCTTCATTTTGCTTTAGGTAATAAAAGGTTTCAGGGAGCTTTGCCAACTAAGGTTATCAAAAATAAATAAATAAATAAAGGACAAAGAGAAATGAATGGGTGATTTTTGATGGCACACAGACTTAAACACACATAAGCAGTGTGATTCTAACAACCTTCCAACTATCTCTGTACCTTTAATATTTCCTTCCCACCTGTGGGGAAGTTGGGATTCCTATGGCCAGGATCCTCATTGAACTTAAACCACCTGATGATGTAACTGGCCTGTTGCTGGGCTGCTACTTCCACACCTGTAGACAATAAGGTATTATTGCACTGTATAGAGAGCTTGGCCCAGTGCTCTGGGCGGAGGCAGAGATGCTAGTGCTCGACATACCACTGGGAGAACAAGCCGGGTAATAAACCCTTTCACCCCAAAGGACTTTTGCTGTCATTTTCTTTGGTCCCATTGAATCCATAGCGAAGGTGCCCAGGACTGAAACCCATTGACAGGACACCACCCATACTAGAAACTTCCACTCAGGACCATTATAAAAGGGGCCTGGCTCAACGGCTCTGTCAAAGGGTACCTCCAGGAAGCTCTCTAGGGCATCCGGTCACTCTGTGCCCTGGCCCTGCCTCGCCCCAGCCTTACCTTTCAATTCCTCTGTCCTGAAGCTTTGCTCACACTTCCTTGCTCTGACTTCAGGGATTTCCCACTTGCTGTTCTGTCTGTTGTAGTACTCCTCCCCACTCTTTACATCAATGGGTCCGTCTTATGATTCAGAGTTCAGAGTCAATATCAACCTCTTCAGAGAAGCCTTCCTTGTCCACCCTTTGAAGTAGTCCCTATCTATCCCTTCACTCCTTTTTTTTCACACATATTACTCTCTGAAATGATACTGCTTAACTGTTTTGTGTCCATCTCCTCCACTTAGTGTAGTTCCATGAGGCCCTGGACCTTTTCTCTTTTGTTTTGTATTTTTTTCCTTCCCACCTGTATTCTTAGCCTTGAACACATGTAATAATTATGTTTTGAATTAATTAATTAACAAAAGGCTCTTCCTCCTACCTACTCAAAATCCTAAGCCTACCTGTTCACTTTTGATAATTAACAGTTGCAGACATTGCTTAGGGCTCCACTTTTCCTCTTTGTCTGAACTTCTTTGGATTTGTATAAAGGCAGGATAGCAGACTGGTTAAGGCATTGATTCTGGGGTCAGTGTACTTGGGTTAAATTCCATATCTGTCTCTCCATAGCTATAACTTGATTTTTCTTGCTCAGTTTTCTCACTCAAACAGGTCTATCCACCTCACAAGAATTTTTGTGAGGACTAAATGAGAAGATATGTTTGACTTATTTAACAGGTTTTGGCACATTGGCACAATGTCTCTATTTCTACTGATATTATTGTTATGGAATATTTCACACAGTATTTCTGTTTCCTGTCACTAATCATAGCTACTGCTCTTGATTCCTCTGGTTATTCCATGCCACACAGTCAATGCAGCTCCCTTGCCCTCCCAGGTTCTTAAAGTGCCAGCATCCTATCACTACTCCACCCAGTCACTCACTCATATTCTGATATAACAGCTGGAATATTGCCTCACTAAACCTTGAAATCAATCCTTTGAAATGAGTATCTCCATTAAACCCATATTTGTATTAGAAAATTTAGGCTTGGGTGTTGATAACTCAATCTCCCAAGATCACACAGCTAGTAAGTATCTGAGCTATAATTCAAATCCAGATCTTGCAACTTAATCTTAATTACATTTTCCTTTGAGGTCCATTTTCTTTACTAAATGATCCTGTGCCTTTAATATCACCAGTACTGAACACACCACCACTGATGCATTCCCTATGCTCACCCGGTAAGCCTGCAGATTTTTCTAAGCACAATGATCCACATAAAACAGTATTGTTCTCCAGAAGAAAAGAAACTAGGGATTTACACATTCAGAAAAACTGTGTATGTAAAATAGAAATAATTTTGCATAAGGAAAAAAGTTTAGAAAAGCCAATATTTGACCAATCTAATACAGATTTATAGAATTAACTGGATCTGTCCATACATGACTCATACTAAATGCCTATTACTGCAACCTTCCAAGAATCTGACCTTCTTTGTCCAATATTAGTTTTGGGTCATGCAATCAGTAGAAAAAGACCACAAATATTCATTTTGGCTTTTTTTTTACACTTTCCCATGAATATTTTTCTTATGCACATAAGTTAAAAGTTCTTATAATTATTAATAATATCATTATGTAAAAATGAAATGTGATAGTTACTCTGCAACTGAGTGCCTCCATTCTAACAATCTTTTTGTACTATGACATTACATTTGCTAAGATTTTCTAGAGAAAGAGCTTTTGTGTAAAGGATCTAATCAGAGGAAAAGCTTGAACTTATGCTTCCTATGCAAATTTAGGGAGATGGAATTCATTTTGCATTGTAAGAATTTTTCAATTTCTGTTAAACTATATCACAGCATAACTGCCTAAAGGTAAATTGCTAGATGCATGGCCTGTTTTTACAGTGGTTCTCATTATCAAACTGAAGATGTTTCCATGGAAAGTATGTGTTTCTCTAAGAGAATAAAAATCATATCTTAAAAGGCATGAAAAAGAATTACAGTTATCATTAATAAAATACTGAAAACATTGGAACTACAAACACCATAAATTATGAATTAGAGATGTTGCAAGATTTAATAAAATGTGAACACTACATTTTCTAACCCTGTGTCATTAAAATTTGCAATTATAGTTTTCTCATTTTAGAGGAACAGTGATGAGAAAGATATGATTAGATCAAGTCTAATCCCTGCTGCTTCCTCTTTTTTTTTCCCACTGCTCTATAGAAATCATGTAAAAAGTTAGGTAAACCCTTTACCATTTTCTTTTCCTTAGCTTTCTTTATTTTCTAATAGAGGACAAATGACTATTAGCTTGTGTATCACTTATCTCTTGCCACAATAAAGCTGTGTAACGAAACACCCCAGAATTTCATGGACTTAGCATTTGTTTGGCTCGGACTTCAGGTCAGTCCCTGAGGCTGTGGTCAGCTGGAAAGTTCTTACAGTCTAGGCTGGGTTCTCTCCTGCATCTCAGGTCAACTGTACGTCAGATAAGATAGGGAGACCTTGGCTGTAACAATTGAGCTTTGCTTTCTACTTGACTCTACTCTGCACATCTTGTGTTGCAGCAGGCAAGGCTGGAGAGATTCTCAACATAGAATTCCAGAGATGTTTTTGTGGTGATTTCAGAGGTGTCAGAAACAGAGCTAGATAAGCAAGAGCAAACCACCTAAAAAAATAGTGGCTTAAACATCTGTTTGCTTATGAGTTAATGGGTCTATTAAGTATTTCTACTGATCTTGTCTGGGCTTGCTCACAAATGTTTAGCCATATGTAGACCAAGTATGACTTTACCTGAGAGACATGGGCTCTGTTGCATGTGTCTCATTTTCCAGCAGGTGGGCATGGACTCATCGCCATGAAATAAGTCACAGAGGAAAGAGGAAAGTGAAAACATACACAAATCTTTTTCCAGGTTTTGCTTGCATTGTATTTCCTAATATTCCACTGGCCAACAGAAGTCACACGAGTCAGCCTAGAATCAAAGTGTGTAGTACAAACTACAGAGAAACCAAATTAAATTTAAAAAAATAAGAAAGGACATAATAAACAAAAAAAATTAAAGCAGGAAATAACAAAATTGAAAATAGAAAAATAATAGCCAAAAATTGTGCCTCTCTGGAACATAGATGCAAAAATTTCAATAAAATGTTAAAAAATTGAATCCAGAAATATGTAAAGAATATAATACCTCATGACTAAGTTAGAAAAATCAACCAATATACTTCACCATGTCAACAGGCTTAAAAAGAAAAACATATAAGCGTCTCATTGATGAAGAAAAAGAATTTGACAAAATTCAACATTCACTCATTATAAAAAAGAAAAAAGCCAGGCAACCTGAAGAAAACCACAACCTAAATAAACTGTATCAATGCAAAACCTACAGCGAACCCTGTGCTCCAAGGTGAGAATGACAATGCAAGGATATTTCTTTCTTAGTTCTTCTAGTCAAAATCATACAAAAAATACTAGCCAGTCTAAGAAGGAAAGAAAAACAAGTAAAAAGGAATACAAATAGGAAAAGGAAAATTAAAAATGTCTCTATTATCAGATGACATGATTGTCTACATAGGAAACTTTGAAAAATCATCAAAGAACTATTGGAAGTAAAAAGTTAGTTCAGCATAGTTTCAGGTTTTGATGTCAATATAGGAAAATCAACTGTATTTTAACATTCTAACAAACATTTGGAAATTTAACTTCAAAAAATGTAGTCATGGTGCCACCAAAAAGTCAAATCCTTAAAAATTATAATTCTAAAAATTACATGCTACACATGTATGAGAGAAATCTAACACTGCTAAATAAATGGAGATATGCACCATGTTCATGAATAGGAAACCAATATTGTCAACTCGTATAAAATTAGTCTTCACCTTTACCAAATTACAATTAAAGTTATGCTAGATTTTTTTAGAAAATGAGAAGCTGATCTCAATATTTAAATGAAAAGCAAGGGAATTTGAATAGCCAAAACAATTTTGGAAAAGAAATGATAAAGTTAGAATACTCACTGCACCTGATTTCAAGATTTACTGTGAAGCTACAGTAAGCAAGAGAAAGTGGGATTGGTAAAAGGTTACACAAATAGAACAGTTGAATAGCATAAAGAGTCTAGAAATAGACCCACATATACAGACAAATAATTTTTGACAAAGTGTCAAGTCTATTCAATGGAGAAAGGTACTCCTTTCAACAAATGGTGCTGGAAAAAAAATACCCATACTTTAAAAAAAAAAGAATTTTGACATATATTTTCAGCTACACCATTAGCTCTAAGTAGGCCATTTATAGACCTAAATATAGACCCTAAAACTAAAACTCTTTTAGAGGAAAATAACAGAAAACTTTGGGACTTTAGATTGAGCAAAGATTTCCTAGGTAAGACACCAAAGCACAAATCACAAAAAGAAGAAATTTTTAAATTGTTTCAAATTGTTTCAAAATTTAAAACTTCCATTCCTTCAAAGATGTTGTTTGGAAAATAACAAGACATGTCACAGAGAAAAAATATTTGTGGAAAACATATCTGACAGAGAACTGGAATCCAGATTAAATAAGAACTCTTACAATTCAATAATAACAAGATAAGTAATTTTTCCTCTCAAAATATTTCAACCAAAATATTTTATCAGGCCTCTAACCAGAAACATGGATGACAATTACACACATAAAAAGATGCCTGACATCACTAGTCAGTAGGGGAGTGAAAAATAAAATCATAACTAGATACTACTACACACCTATTAGAATAGCTAACATTTTTAAAATTACAATATTAAATATTATAAATAAAGAAGAAGAGGAACTATGTCACTTACATTGCTGTTGGAAATATAAGACGGTACAGCATCTTGCACCATCTTGTACAACCCAACAACCCATCTCCGAGGTATTAGTTAACAGAAATGAAAAATATATTCACATAAAATCTCATATATGAACAATTATAAAATTATTTTATTTAGAATTTCAAAAAAATGGAGTCAATCTTTAAACTCTCAAGTAGTAAATGGATAAACAATTTGTGATAAATCCTTACAATGTTGTATTTCTCAGGAAGGAAAAGGAATAAGCCATGAATACATGCAATAACATGGATGAACATTTAATATATTATCTAAATGAAAGCAACCAGACTCAAAGCATTACATACTATACAGTACCATTTTATGTCACATTCTCAAAAGAGCAAACTATGGGAATAGAAAACAGTCCAGTGGTTGCCAGTGGATATGGGGGAAGGGGACTTACTACTACAGGACATGTGGGAACTCATTGGAGTTATGGAAATGATCTGTATCCTGATTGTGGTGATGGGTGCATGACTCTGCATTTGTTTAAAAGAACAGAATTGTGACCCTAAAAGGGGTTAATTTTAGTATCTGTAAATTATACTTCCACAAACCTAACTCACCAAAAATCTATTAAGTGTTTCACACTATGAAATTCCTTATATCATTTAAAAGTAAATGCTGTTAGAGGTGAGGCTCAGAACCTCACCCCCCCTGCTTTGAGAGAAATCTTCTGCATCCGTGGATGTCTTGCTGCCCTTGTCTAGCCTGGATTAATACTTAGTCCATAGGCACACACCTGATCATCTGATCATCTACATTTGCCTTCTTACAGCACTAAACTATGTTTTCTACCTTTATCTTGCATCTACCTACCACTTCAGCATTTTATTAAAAATAAAAATAATAATAATAATAGGAGAAATGTGGGATCAACATATAAATCAAGTACAAAAATCAAACGAATATTCATATTTGACCTGATTGTTTATAGGTCATATTGCATGATCAAAACCGAAAGTTTCTGTGATGAATGCCCTTGTACTGTTCACCATGTAAGAATTTATTCACTATGTAAGAATTCGTTCACCATGTAAGAACTTGTTCGTTATGCTTCAGAAGATTGGAGACTGACGAGAATTAGGCTTGAGATGGATTAATGATTTTACATTGAGCGTTGACCCCCCTATACTGAATTTTATTGTTGTTAACAACCATTTGATCAATAAATATGAGAGATGCCCTCTCAAAAAAAAAAAAAAAAAAAAGTAAATGCTGTTAGAGGTGAGGTTTAGAACCTCCCCCACCCCCTGTTCTGAGAGAAATCTGCTGCATCTGTGGATGTTTTATTGCCCTTGTCTAGCTTGGATTAACACATAGTCTACAGGCACACACCTGATCATCTACATTTGCTCTTTTACAACACTAAACTATGTTTTCTACCTTTATCTTGCATCTACCTACCACTTCAGCATTTTATTAAAAATAATAATAATAAAGAGAGAAATGTGGTATCCACATATAAATCAAGTATAAAAATCAAACGAATATTCATATTTAAACTGACTGTTTATAGTTCATAATGCATGATCAAAACCGAAAGTTTCTGTGATAACTGCCCTTGTACTATTCACCATGTAACTTATTCGCTATGTAAGAATTTGTTCTCCATTAAGAACTTGTTCGTTATGCTTCAGAAGATTGGAGACTGACGAAAATTAGGCTTGGGGTGGATTAATGATTATACATTGAGCATTGAGTCCCCTATACAGAATTTTATTGTTGTTAACAACCATTTGATCAAAAAAAATAGGAGAGATGCCCTCAAAAAAAAAAAAAGTACACACTTCCAATTGTAAAATAAATAAGTAACCGGGATGTAATGTATAGCATAAGGAATATAGTCAAAATATTGTAACAACTTGGTATGGTGATAGCTGGTACCTAGAATTATCATGTATATAAATGTTGAATCACTGTGTTGTACACCTGAAACTAATGTAATACTGTGTGTCAACTACACTTCAATAAAAAATAATTATCTAAAAAAAAAAAAGAAGTAAATGCTGTTACTGTGCCAGGATCATCTTGTAACTCAGATGGTATATTGGAAAACACATTGCAACTATTTACTTCAATTTGACTAAAATTTAAAGTCTTCAAAAGAGAACATTCTATATTTATCTAAAGAATTGTAAAGTTTCTTTTGTATTATTATTCATCAACATGTAAATTAAATTTTCTTTCATCGAGTAAACGGGTCCTGCAGCTACATTTTTCATTAAACGGGTCCTGCAGCTACATTTTTCATGCGCATGCAATAGAAGCAAAAAGAATAGAGTTAATCTGTCTTGTAATAAATTGTATTAGTGACCAATAAACTTGTAATAAAACATTTAGTTTAATACCATCTACCCCAAAATTGATTAAAGATAGAATTAATAGAGCATATCAAAGCTATTTTTACATACTAATTTGATGACTGCTTAGTCAATGATTCTACTGTACTCTTAAGGATTGAAGTCTGTCAATATTTGTGGTCAGTACTGGCCCTCCATAAGTTGCTGAGGAAAATGATTCATTTTATTCCTTTACATTTCTTTATGTACATTCATAATATACAGTGAGGATCAAGTACATAAAATTTAGAAAATAAAACCATGAGGATGATAGAAAACTCATCTGTAAGAACATAGCCTGAAATTTGAGTAGCAAGTTTAAACTATTAAACATTTTTGAAGTAGAAATTTAAATATAAACAGGTAGTTAAAATAATACAGCACTGCAGAAAACACTTCTAATTTTAATTGTGAAAATTAAAATTTAAGTTGAAGTACAACTTTCTGTACTTTTGAGTCAGTTAAACATAGAGAACATAAAATTATTGCTAGCAAAATACAGGACAGTAATAGATTATAGGATTTTCTCAAAACTTTGTCAGTCTGCTCAAATTGGTTATGAGATGGGGAAAATCAGTAAATAATAAAATAAGTCATCATGACTGATCTCCACAGCAAAACTGCACAAGATGATAGCAAAAATGGCTTGTTCTGCTCTTTCTAGGGCTTTGATAATCCCTGCAGAACCAGAGCAAGCATATTTTCAGATTTTGAATCTGAGTTACCACTGTCTTCCAAATAACATTCATGTAACTACAAGACTATCTGTAAATCTGAATTTATATTTCAGTTATCCACTGGTGAGACACACTCAATGAAGCTCACAGTTCTAGGTGGATGATTAATCTCATTATAATCTTTTGGTTAGATTTATCAGTCTGTTCCTCTACTTTCAAAACTTCTCACAAGAAACATGAATCATATTTCCATCTGCCTATGTAAAAGTAAATATTTTGAGCACCAGACTTAATCATTATTAAAACATAATTTTACTAAGAATATTTAACAAGGACTACATTTGACTTGTTTCTTCCAATGGCAATATTCCCTCTATCCTCTTTCAACATTTTCAAATAAATCACACTATGATTAATCCTAATAAAGCAATGGTCTTTAATAAAACTTTCAGTGATATATCTGGTGACTCTTGTACCAAAGAAATTCTGACACAATTGAACTGTTTGAAGGACTACAGATGTGGAGTCCCTAACTAGTGGAACAAGTGGAGCAGATGCTTCCAGGGGACTAGCTAATTGCACTGCTTCCTAATTTATACTAAGCTTTAAATATTTTCTCTGGCATGACTAAAGGACAATGGCTGAAAAATATATTAGAAAGCTGTTTGTGTTTTCCTAACTTGTATCTAACTAATGTATCTTAATTTAATTGAGTTATCCATATACATGGTAAACATTTTATGCAGTACACAGACTCAAAAAGTTAACTGTGAGAAGTGTCTAAAAAAATACATGCAAAAAATAGTTTATAATGGAAAAGTTACAGTCCTAACTTTTTCAAAACTATAAGATCTAGATAATATTAAAACATGTTTGAAGATGAATTAAAAATTATAAAATGTGCTGCAATCAGTGGATGATTTATCTGTGTGCATACTTTATTAATTGCATACCAAGAGGCCTTTCAAGTTACTTAAAAAGTCAGTATCAAACAAGGCATTTGCATATTTATTCTCAGAGTTATAAAAACTGCATCTATAAAGAATCTGGAAAAGCAATAAACAGTTGGGGAGCAAGGGTGTGTTTTAATATATGCATTATTAGTGAATTTAGCTATAAGGCATGTTCACTTAAAACATCTGTTTCTTTCTGTGTGCAATGGTATGATTATTAGTGGTCTTGTTACTTCCAAAACATAAAGTTTGTTATTAACTTTGATAAGTATATAATTTCACTTTGCTCTTCCCACATGTGTTACTGACATAAGATATACTGTTTGTTTCTATTTAAACTTGGCACCACTTTTTATTTTTTTGAGTTCACATTCTGAATGTTTTCCAAGTGGATTATGAAGTACTTGACTGAACAAAGGAAGACTTCCAGCAGATTTTTATAACACTGTGGAACTCTTAAGTAATAGATAAATACAAAGTATTGGCTTTGAAGAAAATATAGAAGATTTTTTACCTCAAACAAAAGTGATAAATAAATCATCATTTAAAAAACATTAATGGGCTGTGAAATATATAGTTGCATTATAGCATGACAGAGAACTGGCAGTACTCATTGACTGAACTTGGGGATAACTTGAGGAAAGAAAATGATGGTTTCTTGGATTCTTTGACTTACAAATTCATATAGATGCTATATTAGTTTTCCACTGCTCCATAACAAATACCTCAAATTTAATGACTTAAAAATATCCATTTATTAATTCACAGTGCTGTAGTCTGACACAGTATGGCTGTAGACAAGGTTTTTCTTAAGTGTACATGCTTCAGAATTTGGAACATCCCAGTGATCTGTACCTTCTGCTTATTGGTTTGTGCTGAACTGCAAGAGATTGTTCTAAGGAAGACTGGGTGGTCTGGGTGGAGACTGGATGGTTTGCTGCCCTCCCCTCTCCTCTGCTGCTCATCTATCTAACTGCCTACTCTAACAAAACCCAGTGAGTTTTAGATAATTGTTTAAGTTCCTTGGTTACCAAGGAAAGGTATTAAGTCAAGATTTTGTTTCTTTCTTTTAAAATATGAGAGACTCAAGCATATTTAAGCTCAAAGTAAATGGAAATAATTCAGCTAAAGAGACTGGAAGAAAGAAAATACATGAGATAGACGATGAGAATCCATTTGGAGAAACAAATTTTCTAGATACACTACTACCATTACAATTTTGCCAAGGGAGGGAAGAATGGGTGTGGAAATAGAAAGGTTTAGATTTATTGGTGTAATAATGAAGACGCTCCCATCTACTTTCTAAGTAAAATAAGAGGAAGTAGAAAGTTGTTGAGAGTGAATAAGAAAGGACTGAACCAAAGGTTTGAGAAGAATGATGAAGTTACCTTTGTGGTGAATGGAAGAGAAAAATATTTAGAGAAATATCACAAGATTGCCTGGTAGGCATTAGGACCTGAGTAAAGCCAGATCAATAGAGGAATCAATCAGTCTGTCCAGTAGCCTAGAGCTACAATTCTTAGAGCTAGAAATGGAAACTGAAAACAATTATGTTTTTTAACCCAGTGTTGGTACTTTTATCAAGGGGCCAAGGTGGATAGACAATGGAGTAAGGGAGTTTTAGGTATCCCCAACAAAGTGGTCAAAAAGAGAGGACATTAAATCCATAACAAATAAGAGAGAAAACATGATAAAGGGTAGCTAATGGATAATGCACAGAGAGAAAATGAAATTTCAGTAAGACCAAAGATTAGTATAGTGGGAATAATTGAGCATTCTAAGCTAAAAGGATGAAATGTTATAGTGATTTACTGGAATGTCTGCATCAGTGACTTCAAAGAAAATTTGGTATCTTGTATCATATTTAATATTTATTTACCCTTCCTTCTAAGTTTATATGATTTCAATACTCACTATAAGTCCTCTATACCTTAATTTTCTTTTTTTGGAGATGGTAATTTTATTTCATCTTTCTTGACTGAAGTATATATCAGAGTCTTTTTTAAAATAATTAAATACAGAGAAATGTATCTAAATATTATATATGTATACTGTATATATATATATATATATATATATATATATATATATATATATATATATATATATATCTTACAACATCCCAGGCATTTTGCTAAATACTTTATGTGATTTTCTCATTTCATCTTCACAAGAAAGAGATGAGTGTGTTAATTTTACAGATTAAGGAACACTTAACTAGAGAAGTTAAGTAACATCTGTAGAGCTAGTAGTATTGCAAAAAGACAACCTTAAACAGATCTGCCCAAATTCTAACTTCAAATTTTTGTTCTTAAATACTAAGCTGAAAGTGGGTATATAGTTTCAAACCTTTGTATATTTGAATGTCTTTCTATTATTTTATATATGAATTAAATATTGACTGGTATATAATCTGGGAATAAACATAAGCATTTTTCAATAAGTATATTGGAATAATTGATAATGATTCCTACAACATGGTTTCCTATTCTGAGGTCCTTGGAAAAGGTTGTCAAAGGAGTATCTGAGAAATGACTTAGAAAATTAACAGTACTCAGTTACAAATCAGTTATACCTAAAAAAGGTACTGATTGAAAGGAAGTTGAAGATTTCAAGCTATACCAAAGTTGATGTAATATGTAGTTTGTCACCCTTAGGTGCACCAAAACTCTTGGCTATTCTATGGATCTTCACAGATCCCTACCAGCCCACAGAATTGCTGATCCTCCAAACACACACTTCTCTCTTCAAATTCCTGTTTAATGTTTCACTCCCACTCTCCCACTCCCACTCTCAGTGAATAGCCCTGGGCTTACTTCAAAGAGAAGGAAGCCATCAAGACTGGTTTCTCTCTGCTTCTGTATCACTTTTAGATTTACTTAACTGTAGCATCTGTTCTTACCTCTTCCTTTCTGCCTCAAGTGGGAAAATACCCATGTTGTGCAAGGTTATTCTCTACCAGGAACTATAGATTTCATCCCCTATGTATTTTGGATTAATTGTACTTCTTTAATTATTTCCACTTTTTCCCAAGCAGTATCCCCAAAACTCTCAATTCTTTGCCCTCAGTCTATCGAAGCAAAACAAAACAACAATAAAAAAACTTTACAGTATCCCCTAGCTTCCTCATCTCACTATTATTGAAGCTTCTTATGTGTCTGAGGAATTGTAGCATAGAGGAAAATGAAAAAGTTTGGAAGTAGACCAAAATATATTGTTGACAAACCACTTGGCCACCATGTATTATCATTTTCTACTTTGTCACTTAACTTTCTCTGTGACTCAATTTCCTGATCTGCAAAATGGAAAATATGCATGCTATTCAATGGCATCTTCTGCAAAGCATAGCAGAAAACATGTTACCTCTTTTCCAATAAGAGTAGGCAATGGGTAAGGGACATAGGGATCAGAAAAAGCTTTTGGACAGCCAACTCCTTACAATTTCATTGCCATAATTTTTCAAAAAGTAACCATTATCATCACTTCTAATTCATTATACTTTGATCATTCAGCAGAAATTGCTCTAAGTTTATCAGGAATCATCTTATATTTAAATTCCAAGATCTCTTTAACATTCCATTTAACTCTCAATCAGCTTTTGTGCTTCTGTTCCATCCTTTGTCCTTTTATAATTTTATTTAGAGGATCTGAGACATCTTTTTACTTCTGATAGTTTCAGTAACTATCTCACCATCTCCAACCTCTTCTCTATCAAACAAGTAATTCATATTTCAAATTGTCTACTTTGTATCAAATACTAATTCAAAACTGTCTGAAATGTAATTCCCCATGAAAACTACTTATTTTGAATTCTTGAGCTTTTTGCTTAATGTTGTCACAAGTCACCATTCCTCAAGCAGGAAACCAAGAATTCACTCTTGGTTCCCCCACTACATTTCCTTCTACCAATTGCAATTTGGTGCTGTATTCTTACTGAGCCAATTTTAAAAAATATAACCAAGTTTGTAAATTTATTAAATTCTAGTAACTTAAAACTTTGTCTAAGGCAAGGATTTCAGTTTACTTGGTTTTGTAATCCTAGGCATTAGGACAATATCTATAACATGTAAACTTCATAACAAAAATGTAGATTTCTCCTTTTACAACAATGATCCCAAAGCAAAAATGAGGTTGAAGAACAGAAACTCCACTTTTCAATAAGCTTGCAGTTATAATCTCATAAAAATCAGTCCAAGTACACTTCTCCAAATAGGCACCACAAAGATGTTCATTAAAGTAAAATTAACTGCTTCAAACAACCATTTTATAGCTCATGAATTTGCTGGACAACAGTTTGGGTAGTTTTTGGCTGAGTCATTCTTCTATTTCATCTGATCTTGAAAGAGGTGATTTCATTATAATCAACTGCTGGATGGCCTAGTCTGAAGTGTTCAAAGTAGTTTCACTTTCATGTCTGGTGTCTTTATGGGGATGAGCTGCCACTTTCTGTATTTGTGCCTCAGATGGCCTCTCCACTGTGGTAATCTCACAGTAGTTGGACTTCATACATCTTAGTTCAGAGTTCTAAGAATAACTGTTCTAGAAAATAAGGCAGAAAACACATGGCCTTTCATGACCTGTCCTCAGAAATCACATAGCATCACTTTTCACAGCACGGCATTAGTCATTGCAACCACAAGCCCACCTAGACTTAGGGAAACCTCTTGATGAAAAGAGTGTCAAAAAATATGCAGATACATTTTTAAACTGCTACAGTTACAAAACCAATAATATTTTTTGGCCACTGGCAAACATGTGAAGAGTCAGCTGTTAAAAGCATCACCACATCTAATTTGGTTATGAAGAAAAAATGAGTTAGAGCTTAGCAGGAAAACACACAGTCTATATTGCAGAAATGATGGAGGGAAACAGAGCAACATACATAGCCCTAGAGTTGCTAGTCCCAGTTGACTAGTGAGGAATAAACTGAAAAATAGTGCACTAAGAGCTATTATTATAAAGAAAATTTTTGTTTGTTCATAAAACGACCTCATATCTTCTATAAATAGCTAGTTTAAGAAATACTGACCTTATTTAAAGATTTCAAATAAAAAAGAAGCAAGAAGGAAAAAAATGGCAGTGTGAGAGGTGAGATAGGAACCTCCTCACAAAACCACATTTAATATTAAAATATGGCAAATAACATCAAATCCTGAAAGAGCAACAGGAAACAAGGCTGCTGCAGACTGTCTATACCTGGTGAAACCAGCAGAGCTCAGGAAAAGGGTAAAGTACCAAAGCTATGATGCAGAGAACCCCAAACAATTCCCCCACTCCAGCTCACCAGAGGGAAGAAGAGAAATAGAGCAGGAAGGGGTTGGAGACCTAGGATTACTGAACACCCATCCCTAGAGATCTAATCTGGGAGCACGAATCTATATTACCTGGTGCTGTGGACATTACTAAGGTTGAAAAGCTAAGCCATGTGGACTACTTAGAGAGACTGAGAATCCAGAAACTTGTGGAAAACAAGGATCCACACCTGGCTACTCATGGGGCAAAAGAAAGGTGGGCAGTTTGAGAGGCTTCCTAACAGTGAGAGGGCAGCTAAAAGGGCAAGAATTGCACAGAGCATGCTGCTCAGGAGAAAGGAGAGGTGGACAAAATTGTCTGGTCATATTCTGCCCAGCAGGTTGGGAACATTCAAGAGCTTCAGGTGCTCCATCCCCCTGGTAGGCAATGCAGCTATGAGGCCCCCACCATGATATGCAGCCTGCTGTGCCTTCCTCCTGGCCAGCACCAGCTCACAAAATGGCTACCTATCCCATTGTACCAGGCCAGCCAGAGGGCGGCCCCACCTATGGCAGCTACAAGTGCAAAGCATAGAGGATTCTCCCTGCACAATTGACCTATTAGCCCTGGCAGTGGAGATAGACACTCCAGCCAGGAAGCAAGAAAAAGCTCTTTCCTCCGGATAGACACCAGCCTGCTCACCTGCAACCCCTCCATCACACCAGGGGCTAAGCAGCTCCAGAGAGTAGAAATTTTTGACACTAGATGGTGGCACCAACAAATACGAAATGTCAAAGGAATATGGTTCAAACCAAAATCCCACAAACACCTGAAATAGGGTCACATGAAACCGAATGCAAGTCTTATTGAAGGATATTTCAAAATAAAAATCATAAACATGCTCATGGAACTACAGAAAATTATTCAAGACCTCAGGAAGAAAGTCAGGAATGAGATAAAAAGTTGAAGAATACAGTATCTGAAGTGAAACATACAGTGGAAGGATTGAAAAGCAGATTAGATGAAGTAGAGGGGGCAGTAAATGAAATAGAAATTAGAGAACAGGAATACACAGAAGCTGAAGTACAGAAAGAATAAAGGATCTCTAGGAATGAAAGAATATTGAGAGAACTGTGTGACCATCCAAACAGAATGATATTCGCATTATAGGGATAGCAGAAGAAGAAGGGGGGAAAAAGTGATAGAAAATGTCTCTGAGCAAGTATTGCTGAAAATTTTCCCAATCTGGGGAAGGAGATAGTCTCTCAGGCCATGTAGGTACAGCGATCTCCCAACAAAAGGGACCTAAGGAAGACAACACCAAGACATATAATAATTAATATAGCAATGATCGTGGATAAAGACAGAGTATTAAAAACAGCTACAGAGAGAAAAACAATCACAAACAAAGGAAAGTCCATCAGGCAATCATCAGACTCTTCAACAGAAATCCAGAAGGGAGTGGCATGATATATTAAACGCAATGCAGCAGAAAGGTCTCAAACCAAGAATACCTTACTTGGCAAGATTGTTATTTAAATTTGAAGGTGGGATTTAACAATCTCCAAATAAGCAAAAGCTGAGAGACTTTATCTTCCACCAACCATCTCTACAGTGTATTTTGGAAGGACTGCTATAGATGGAAGATTTCCTAAGGCTAACGAGCTGTCACCAGAGGAAATAAAACCACAGTAAAGAAAGTAGAACCATTAATTACTAAGTAGATGCAAAATCAAATTGACTACACCCCAAAGTCAGTCAAGGGATAGACAAAGAGTACAGAATATGACACATGATACATAAAGAATGGAGGAGTAAGAAACAGGAAGAAAAAAAAACTTTCGATTGTGTCTGTAATAGCATACTAAGTGAGTTAAGTTAGACTGCTAGACACTAAGTAAGTTACACTTCAACATTTGGTAACCATAAATCTAAAGCCTGCAATGGCAGTAAGTACATCCTATTGATAATGCCTCTAAATGTCAATGCTCTGAATACACCAATCAAAAGACATAGAGTCAGTGAATGGATAAAAAAAGACCCATCTATATGCTGCCTATAAGAGACTCACTTCAAACCCAAATACATAGACAGACTAAAAGTGAAGGGATGGAAAAAGATATTTCATGCAACTAATAGGGAGAAAAAAGCAGGAGTTACAGTACTTGTATCAGACAAATACACACTTCAAAACAAAGAAAGCAACAAGAGACAAAGCAGGATATTACAGAATGATAAAGGGGTCAGTCCAAAAGGATATAACTATTATAAATATCTATGCACCCAACACAGGAGCACCTATGTATATGAAAAAAATACTAACAGAATTAAAGCAAGAAATTGAATGCAATGCATTCATTTTAGGAGAGTTCAACACACCACTCACTAAAAAGGACAGATCAACCAGACAGAAAATAAGTAAGGACACAGAGGCACTGAACAACACATTTGAACAGAAGGACCTGAAAGACTTCTAAAGAACACTCCAGTCAAGAGCAATAGGATACACATTCTTCTCAAGTGCACATGGAACATTTTCCATAATAGATCACATACTAGGCCACAAAAAGAGCCTCAGGAAATAAAAAAAGATTGAAATTGTACCAAACACCTTCTCAGACCAAACGGTATGAAACTAGAAATAAACTATACAAAGAAAACAAAAAGTCTCCCAAACACATCACATGGGTGCTTAACAACATGCTCCTAAATAATGAATGGATGAATGACTAAATTAAAACAGAGAGGAAACAATATATGGAGACAAATGAAAACAACAGCTAAACAGCCCAACTTCTGTGGGATGTAATGAAGGCAGTTCTAAGAGGAAAGTATATAGGAATTCAGGCCTATTTAAAGAAGGAAGAACAATCCCAAATGCACAATCTAAATTCACAATTATTGAAACTGGAAAAAGAAGAACAAATGAAGCCCAAAGTCAGTAGAAGGCAGGACACAGTAAAGATTAAAGCAGAAATAAATAAATTTGAGAAGAATAAAACAATATAAGTAATGAAACCAAGAGCTGGTTCATTGAGAAAATAAATAGATCAGTAAACCACTAGCAGACTTACCAAGAAAAAAAGAGAATATGCACACATAAACAGAATCAGAAATGAGAATGGAAAAATCACTACTGACACCACAGAAATACAAAGAATTATGAGAGAATACTATTAAAAAATATATGCTAACAAACAGGATAACCTAGAATAAATGGACAACTTTCTTGAAAAATACAACCTTCCAAGGCTGACCCAGGAAGAAAAAGAAAATGTGAACAGACCAATTACCAGGAATTAAATTGTATTAGTAATCAAAAAACTATCCAACAACAAAATCCCCAGACCAGATGGATTCACCACTGTATTTTATTGGGCATTTAGAGAAGACATAACATGCACTCTCCTTAAAGTTGTCCAAAAATATAGAACAGAAGGGAATACTTCCAAACTCATTCTATGAGGCCAGCATCACTCTAATACCAAAACCATGCAAAGACACAACAAAAAAGAAAACCACAGACCAATATCCCTGATGACATAGATGCAAAAATACTCAACAAAATATTAGCAAACAGAATTCAAAAATACATAAAAAAGATCATACATCATGATCAAGTGGGATTCATCCAAAGACTGCAAAGATGGTACAACATTAAAATATCCATTAACATCATACACCACATCAGCAAAAGGAAGGACAAAACTATGTGATCATTTCCATAGATGCTGAAAGGAATTTGACAAAATTCAACACCTATTCATGATAAAAACGCACAATAATATAGGTATAGAGAACAAGTACCTCAACATAATAAAGGCCATATATGATAAACCCACAGCCAACATCATAATTAACAGCAAGAAGCTAAAAGCTTTTCTTCTAAGATGGGAACAAGACAAGGATGCCCATTGTCCCCACTTTTATTCAACATAGTTCTGGAAGTCCTAGCCAAGGCAATCAGACAGCAAAAATAAAAGGCATCCATATCAGTAATGAAAAAGTTGAACTGTCACTGTTTGCAGATGACATGATATTTTACATAGAAAACCCTAAAGAATCCATCACTTAGCTACTAGAACTAATAACTTAATTCAGCAAAGTTGCAGGATACAAAATCAATACACATAAATTTGTTACATTACTATATATTAATGGTGAACTAGCAGAAAGACAAATCAGGAAAACAATTCCATTCTCAATTGCATCAAAAAGAATAAAATACCAGGAATAAACTTAACCAAGGAAGTGAAAGACCTATACTCTGAAAACTATAAGACACTTGTGAGAGAAATTAAAGTAGATACCAATAAATGGAAATATATCCCATGCTCATGGACAGGAAAAATTAATATCGTTGAAATGCCTATCCTGCCTAAAGCAATCTACAGATTCAATGCAATCCATATCAAAACACCAAAAGCATTATTCAACAAACTGGAGCAAATAGTTCTAAAATTCATATGGGACCACAAAAGAACCTGAATAGGCAAAGCAATCCTGAGAAGGAAGAATAAAGCAGAGGGGATTACAATCCCCGACTTCAAGCTCTGCTGCAAAGCTACAGTAATTCAAACAATTTGGTAGTGGCACAAGGACAGACCCATAGACCAGTAGAACTGAATAGAGAGCCCAGATATAAACCCAACCATATGTGTTCAATAAGTATACTATAAAGAAGCCATGGATATACAATAGGGAAATGACAGCCTCTTCAACATCTGGTGTTGGCAAATCTGGACAGCTACATGTAAGAGAATGAACTGGATTATTGTCTAACCCCATACACAAAAGTAAACTTGAAATGGATCAATGACCTGAATGTAAGTCATGAAACCAGAAAACTTTTAGAAGAAAACATAGGCAAAATATCCTAAAAATAAAAATGAGCAACTTTTTCCTGAATGCATCTCCTCAGGCAAGGGAAACAAAAGCGAAAAGAACAAGTTGGACTACATCAAACTAAAAAAGCTTCTGTACAGCAAAGGACACCATCAGTAGAACAAAAGGCATCCTACAGTATGGGAGAATATATTTGGAAATGACATATCCAACAAGGGGTTAACACCCAAAATATATGAAGAACTCACATGCCTCAACACACAAAAAGCAAATAACACTATTAAAAAACGGGTGGAAGGTCTGAACAAACACTTTTCCAAAGAAGAAATTCAGATGGCCAAAGGCATATGAAAAGAGGCCACACATCACTAATTATCAGGGAAACATAAATTAAAACCACAGTGAGATATCACCTCATATCAGTCAGGATTGCCAACATCAAGAAGACAAGGAACAAACACTGGTGAGGATGCTGAGAAAGGGGATCCCTCCTACACTGCTGTTGGGAATGTAAATTAGTTCAACCATTGTGGAAAGTGATATGGAGATTCCTCAAAAAATTAAAAATAGAAATACCATTTGACCCAGGAGTTGCACTCCTAGGAATTTACCCAAAGAAAACAAGTTCTCAGATTCAAAAAGACATATGCACCCCTATGTTTATTGCAACACTTTTTATAATAGCCTAGATTTGGAAGCAACCTAAGTGTCCATCAGTAGATGAATGGATAAAGAAGATGTGGTACATATACACAGTGGAATATTATTCAGCCAAAAGAATAAAATAAATCCTGCCATTTACTACAACATGGATGGAGCTATAGGGTATTATGCTTAGTGAAATAAGCCAGGCAGGGAAACATGAGTACCAAATGATTTCCCTCATTTGTGGAGTATAGCAGTGAAGCAAAACTGAAGGAACAAAACAGCAGCAGACACACAGACTCCAATAAGGTAATAGTGGTTACCAAAAGGGAGTGTTGGGGGAGGATGGGTGGGGAGAGGGTGAGAAGGGGATTGAGGGATAATATGATTAGTACACATGGTATGTGGGGGTGATCATGGGGAAGACAGTGTAGCACCGAGAAACAAGTAGTGACTCCGTGGCATCTTACTACACTGATGGACAGTGACTTCAGTAGGGTATGGGTGGGACTTGATAATATGGGTGAGTGTAGTAACCACAATGTTTTTCTTGTGAAACCTTCATAAGAGTGTATATCAATGATACCTTAATAAAAAAAAGAAGAGGAATACTAATAACAAAAAGGAAGAAGGAAACAGAAAATGTCAAATGATAAATAATAAATGTCAACTTTTCATAAGTTAAGACATTGGTATATAATAGAAGAAAACTGTCTAAACATGTAGCTATGAAATCAAATTTTAAAAATTTAATTGAACTGTCAATTCTATAATACAAGAATTGAAAATATAACTACTATAAATTGGGAAAATATGACAGATTATGTAAAAGTGTAATGTATAACCTAACTGAACTCGTAAAAGGAATGAAAGAGAAAAACAAATAATCACAGGAAAGAAGCCAAAACTAGAATTTATGCTGAAGAAAGAAATATTACTAACAATACAGGATGAGATATGCAGGGAAGGACTTGAGTAAAATGAGGTAAGAGAAATGAAGCTGAGTTTTTAAATGGATTGCAATTAAATATTAAATATGGAGTATAATCAAAGAAATGCAAAAAATCAATTTGTGTCCTAGCATAAATTAGAAAAATAATGGAACAGAAGAAAATCATTTAAGTATATAATTCAAGGAAGTGTTCTAGAAATAAGAAAATAACCTGAACCTAAAGAATAAAGAGCATACTGTATTGCAGGAATGTAGAATGATCACTATAAAGATATAACATAGTATATTTACTGGACATCACAGATAACAGGGGAATCTTTTGGTTTAACAGGCAAAAGATTATGGTATCTGTGTGGCGACAACCTTGTTAGACTGGATGGTATCTCATTTCTCTACAAAACAGACAACTTTGGAGAAAGTGGAGTAATGCCTTACAAACCATCAAGAAAAGAAAAATCCAAGAATTTTATGTAAAAGAAAAGCAAAAGAAAAACATATTTATGAGCAAAAGCTTGTGGATTGTAGATTCCATGAGACATCTTGAATGTACTAGAAAATTCACTTCAGCCAAAAAAAGATTTCTGATAAGCAATTGTAAAAAGAATGATATTGAATACCAAAACTATTTATCTCTAGAATTAAGACAAATATAAATATGGTGATTATAGTGATGGAACAGAATGTAAATTGTGAAATCCCTGACAAGGTAGAAATGAAAGAGCTGACAAAAGTCAGGAAAGGAAAGGAATAAAGTAAGAGACAATAAATAAGTCAATTTCATAACTTTTTATATCAGAAAGATCAATAGAGATTACTTAAAATTATTAAGAAAGCAAGAGGTATATTTAAAATACAAATAGTTCTCAAATATATAAATGAATGAAAAGATTCTGGAGAGAGGAAGGAATGAGTAGAAGAAGTGATTGAAAATATACAAACTTCATCATTGTTCAGCAGATTTTCAGTAGGAAACCCATAGATTCATGAATAAAAATTAAAAATTAAAACATAATCGTTAGTCAAAAAAATAAACTTTAAAATTATTTTCTAAAACCTTTTGTGTAATCTCTACACACAAGGTAGGAAAATAACAGAATAGAAAAACAAGCCTCTTGTTCATGTAAAACTACAAATAGACTAAGCACAGGTAGCAACAAAAATAACTCAACTGTAAGTTATATATAAGTAGGCAGCCAAAGCCATGTTGCCTAGAAAGATATTTTATACATTAGTATAGAACAGAAGAAGCAAGTTAGTTGGACAGATTAAAAAATAAGGATTGGAATGATAGAGACAAATGTAAACAGAAATCAAAAGATGTAATTTTTATTTTTATTTTATTTTTTATTGAGGTATAGTTGAAAAAATATCATATTAGTTTCAGGTGTACACCATAGTGATTTGACAATTGTATACATTATAAAATGCTCACCATAATAACTGTAGTTACCATCTCTCACCATACAAAGTTATTATAATGTTTCTGACTATATTCCCTATGCTGAGCTTTTCATCCCTATGACTTATTTATCATTGGAAATTCATGCCCCTTTATCCTCTCACCATTTTCACCTAACCCAATACTCCCTTCCCTATGGCAGCCACCATTTAATTCTCTGTATTTATGAGTTAATATCTGCTTTGTTTGTTTTGTTTTGTTTTATAGATTCCACATATAAATGAAATCACATGGTATTTGTCTTTCTCTAACTTATTTCACTTAGCATAAAACCTTCTAGGTCCCTCCATGTTGCCACAAATGATAAGATTTCTTTTTCATGGCTAAGTAATATTCCGTTGTAGATATGTACCATACCTTCTTTATCCATTCATGTACTAATGGACACTTAGGTTGCTTCCATATCTTGGCTATTGCATATAATGCTGAAATACACATAGAGGTATATATGTCTTTTCAAATTAATGTGTTTGTTTTCTTCAGATAAATGCCTAGGAGTGTAATTATTAGATCATATGGTGTTGCTATTTTAAAATTTTTGAGGACCCTCTATTCTGTTTGCCATAGTGGCTGTACCAATTTACATTCTCACCAACGGTGTATGAGTATTCTCTTTTCTCTACATCCTCACCAACACTTGTTATTTCTTGTCTTTTTGATAACAGTCATTCTGCCTGGTGTGAGGTGATATCTCATTGTGGTTTTGGTTTTCATTTCCTTGATGATTAGTGATGCTGAGCATCTTTTTATGTGTCTGTTGACTATCTGTATGTTTTCTTTGTAAAAATGTCTATTTAGTTCCTCTGCCCATTTTTTAATCAAGTTTTTGTTTTTTGGGGGTTTTTTGGTGTTGAGTTATATGAGTTATATATGTAATAGAGGTTGAATTTTAATATTAGATGATATTGAATTCAGGGAGAATAATTAAATGTGATGGAGATACTGAGATACAAGTTTCAAACCACATGAATATTTACTATGAATACATTTATACCAAATAGCACTGCACTAATATACATGAAGAAAAAAATGGGTGACAAAGGAGAAATAGAAATGTATTAATAATAGGAATCTTTAATTCACTTCTCATAGTCAATGATAGTTCAAGTGAACACAAAAGCAGTAAGAAAACAGAAGACATAAATACACTGATGACTTTTAAGGTAGATCTAATTGACATGCACCAAACTTGATATCTTGAAAACAAATATGACAATTTCTTTTCAAGGGCACCTGCAATATTCACAAAGAGATAATTACTTATAACAGATTTAAAAAATTAATATATGTGTATATGTGTGTATGTTCAGATGTGAGTGCATATCAGCTTTCCCAATTGCAATGCAATTAGCCTAGAATTTTAAAATGAAACAAAAAGCAACATCAAATAAAACCTACCACCTACAGTTTACTACCATCAACCTCCACTCACCCACAAAATTCTTATTTTATACAACTCAGGTGTCCAGGAGAAAATCAAAGTAAAAATAACAGTATGTTTTACAATTAAAACAAGGTTACAAAGAAAACCCATATCTTTTTACAATAAATTAAAATTCAAATAAAGAAGTTAAGATATGAACAGTCAACTTGTACAAAGAAGAAATGTAGAAAGCAGAAAGCAATTAATTGGAAATATTAAAATAATGGAATTTTGAAAAGCGAGTCATGTTTATTTAAAGAATAACAAAACAATCTAACACTTAACCAAATAAGATAAAAAAGGAAAAAAAAAGCCCAACTGACTGTATGAAAACCATAAAAAGGAAATAACAGCAATTAAAAAATACACTCCTAAGTTTCCATTTTGATTAATTCTATGAAAAAAATGGTAAGAACCTGAGTGAAATTGTTTTCTAGGAAAATACATATTCAGGAAACCCCACATGAATGAGGAAATATAACAATAACAATTACTTTGGAAAAAGTAGATACTGTTATCCTAAAGTGACAGCTCTCCAAAGACACTAGGCATGTTTGTTTTCCTCTAAACTTCTGTTACAGATAATTTCAGTGCTATTCTAAGTGGTCCAGAGCATAGGAAAGGAAGGTTCCCAAAACCTTTTATCAAACTAATAGTCATTGATTGCAAAAGTGAACATAGGGACACCAAGAAGAAAACCAGTAGTTCTCAAAACATGGTCAGCAAACCAACAAGGCCCCCATGACACTTCCAAAGAGTCCAGGTCCTCTAAGCTAGGCCCATATAATGCAATAGCATTGTCTTTTTGACCCTGTTGACATTTCCACTGATGGTGAAAAGCTCTAGTAAACGTGAGAACCATACTGGCACCTGAGCATTAATCACAGCAGTGCAGCGCACAAGCTGGGTTCATGGGAGTATCTGTGAGGACAGAGTAGACACTGCTGTTTTTATTAACTTTCAGTTTCTGCGTATGGTATTTTTAATATTCTGTGTGAGGAAATGGGAAGTACACACAAAACACTCTTGCTGCAATCAAAGCCCAAGGCTATTTAGAGAAAAAGCACTTGTGTGATTGAATTGAGAACTGAACGAGCTGCTTTTTCTCATGGAAAATGCTTAGTATGTGTGAAGGCATGAAAGGCCATACTGCCTCATCTTGATTTACTCCCCTAGGGAATTAAGAAAATGAACTGTGCAATTATACAATTATACATACTTATTGAATGTGTGAGGATAAAATGAAGGTTCCTATGGCCAGGATTCTCACCTGGTCCTGGTCAACTAGTTCACTACACACATGTGGGCAATGTGTCGTTATTGACTCTATGTAAAGAGTTCCACCCAGTACTCTGGGTGACATGGTGGAACAGCTTCAAGGCTGAAGGAGAGCAGAGCAGAGGCAGGAGTGGTGGCAGTGCCAAGGACAGAGGCCCAGAGGACAGCTGTGGGGGCAGAGAAGCCCAGAGGTAGAGACTGGCTTGCTGCATGCAGACTCCCCGAGTAGAGGAGATTTTAGTGATTGACCTGCCACTGTGGAAATAAAGTTGGGTATAACCCTTTCACCCCAGGAAGGTTCTAGTGTTATTTCTGTGTCACACTGAATCCGTGGTGAGCTTGCCTGGGGCTGAAACCCATTACCAAGACAATGTAATAGCTAGATGTGTGTGCCCAGGATTTCTTATACATATTCTTAATTTTCAAAATGTGTCCAGATATCAGATATGTTTAGCTTCCAACAAAAATACTGCTTGGGCATTCCATAATAAAATTAAAAATGAATAATACATTCAAATATCTAAATGTCATTTTTACCTCATCATACTGCCATCAATCCAGCCACACAGTTTCTCTGAACTTCCTAGTAATAATAGAAGACTATGTTTCTATGGGAATAGACAGACTGGCCATGTACAAATTGGATCCCCAGGGGATAGTCCATGGTGAGGCTGAAAGTGGACATTGTTGCTCTGTTAGGGCTTCACTTTGTGTCTTTGTAGTCTTAAACCTCTGGTATAAAGCAAGTGACTGCCTACTTGTTATTTGAGTTCTCAGTCTTTATAGTTCCAAGTTTTCAGGTCTATGATTTGACCTAAATTTAGAATAATTCTGATTCCATCACTTTATAAATGGGAAATCGGAATTCTCAAGGAGTCAGAGGACTCCCCTAAAGTTAGTTGAGTAACTGATCAAGCAGAAACCAGAATTATATATATAATGCAAATATCTTATGATAGCAAGGTCTGCCAGAGGCATCTATGTGGTAGCTAATCTTGGCTTTAGAAATAAGCCCTTCCTGCCTTGCTCTCTAAAGCAACCTGTTCAGTGGTTTTACATAAACTGGAGTACATTACCATACTCCAGTTTGTATCATGTCCTTGAGGTAACAGAAGGAAAATGGCCTAATATATATAATAAGCAGTGTAACAGCTGAGAAATATAGCATATGAAAATGGGAACCTAAGTGATTTTTTTATTTGAAAGAGAAGTGAGTATTCCCAAGTCAAAGCTCAATGCCTCCTGAGCCAGATGGTTTATTTTTATGCAGCAGAATGAACTCTGTGTGGGCACAGAGTTATGCAAACATGCAAACACCTGCACAGATCCTGTTAAGGGTTTGAAGAAACAGCATTTCCCATGGCAGAAATAATTATAGGTGCCATAATAATAGTATTTTTATTTAATGGAAATGTTTTTCTGTCATTTCTGAGAGCATAAAGCATTTGTCAAAATGAATTAATTTATTTTCAATGAACATTCCAGCAAAAGAAGTAGATAAATTTGACAAGTAAGGTTGAATGAGAGGCTTAAACTACAAAAATAATAGAGCTGTAAGCAAACCAATTTTAATTTAAAAATGAAATAAAATCAGGCTAATACTCTTCTTTCAATGACTCTTCAAAAGTTTCCTATTCCACCATCTAAATTTTTCTTAAAGTTTGTAGAGTAAAATTTGAAAGACTCTCTGGGACTGCTCCAGCACTCCTCAGCTTGCTTTCAAGATTTAAGTTTTTGATTAAAAGCATTCCTTCCTTCCTGGATTTCAAGAGAAAGGTAAATATTTTCTAGACATTTCTATGTTTTACAAAATCTTTAATTCAATCTTGCTTCATTTTGTTTTTAAATTGTGCATATGAATCTTTAATATCCATGAATAACCACAAACCTGAATGGATCAGTAGATTCGGAACTTTATTTTCATTGCTATCTTGGAGAGATGTCTGCTACTGCAACCTGGAAAATGAGCTCTCAACTCTATCAGGTAAAATGATTGCACCAGTATCCTGCACCAGGACCCAAAAAATATGCCTATGATTGAAAGTCTTACACTAAAGCTATCTATCCTCAGCCATGGTGTCATGTACACAGAAATGTCAAGAGTCATCACAACCTGCAGACCACCTGTATACCAACCTGTGGATGCAAATGAAATCAGCTTAACATTGTTAATGCTCAATAACACATCTGCTCCTACTGCCTCCAAAAAACCTCAGCAATCTGTACTACAAAGTCATCAAGAATTTCCAAAAAACACTAAAGGAGTGTCATGTATGTGCTAGGCCTTATGCCATAGCCATCTCATGACATCCACAATGCCAGTTTTACCTGATTCCTTGTTGATGTTGACTACCCTCAAAGCCATAAAGGGGAGAAACTTCATTGTCACTAATGCTGACAGTGCCCCTCAAAACAAGCCAAAGCCCTTGCCACAGAAGCTTCCAATTATACAGTCTTTAAGATTCACAGCAGTGAGTTTCCTATCTGTTCTGTTCTATACCCTACATTCAACATCAACTACAGTGGTTGGCAAAAAGCAGATGATATCCCCTGAATAAAATAGGAAGATTATCAAAATTAGGTGCTTTCCTACATCACCTATGTTTATGAGGTACTGCAAAATTCTCAAGTGAACTTATTTGGTCTTTTTCTAGAGATAATGTGACACACTGAGAATTTATTTTCCATTAGCGTAAGAAATGCTAACTCACTAATCCTTGGTAAATGCAGCAATATACAAAATCATTTTTAGCAAAGCACCAGCACAATCATTTGGATGATTAAGGATTGTTCATTACATTCTCTCATGGTCTGCTGCACAACTGTACAGCTGTTCTCAAGCTTCTCTAAGTGACCTTGGAGTATTTTCCCTCCTTCTGCACATATTTGGACCACAGGTCTCTTTCATCAATTTTCCTGCTTGATTAGCTAAACTGTAGCATTCCTGCAAGTTTATTGATCTTAGCTTTTACATTCTCATAGAAGTTTTGTGACCTTTTATGTTCTTTCAATGTACTCCCCAGCACTGTCTCTCTGGCAGTATCTTAGAACTCAGAACATGGTACATCTGCCAGTGTCATGACTCTTCTAGACACTAGACACTAGACTGTTCTTTGAGGGCAGCATATGATTCCTAACTGTCCATTTGTCTTGTCAGTGAATTTCAGCCCCAGGCAAGTTCACTATCGATTCAGTGTGACCAAAGAAATGACAGTTGAATGTTGTTGGGATGAAAGGGTTATACTCAATTATATATAATTCCACAATGGCAGGTCAATCACTAAAATCCCATTCACTCAGAGGCAATGTGCATGCAGCAAGCCAGTCTCTGCTTCTGGGCCTCTGTCCTCAGCGCTGCCACTACTCCAGCCTCTGCTCTCCTGCAGCCTTGCAGCCATGCCACCGTGTTGCCCAGAGCACTGGGCAGGGCTCTTTACATAGAGTCAATAACGATGTATTGCCCACACATGTGCAGTGAGCTAGCCAACCAGGGCCAGGTGAGAATCCTGGTCATAGAAACCTTCACTTTATCCACACCATTATATCCCCAGTGCCTTGAATGGGACCTCACAGGTATTTAGGGTTCCATGAGTGTTGAGAGAATGACCTATAGTGCATCATGCAGTGAACATTGTAGACATAGTAAATGTCTACAAGACACTTAAGAACACTGAAGATTTAATCAGCCATAAGGAACCCTACTCATTGACTCCTGTTCAGGTAGAGAATAGCTTTTATTGCCTCTAATTGGTCAATGTGAAGTAAATTCTTCACAGTTGGTTAATACTTATCTAAACAACTAATTTAGGTCATTTTACATCCTAGCTATTTTTCTCTTATGTCTAATGTGATTCACTTGAGTACGTTTCATTCTATTTAGTCCCTATTGCTTGCCTGTTATTAATTTTTTTAACATAATAATTGATTACATATGATGTTCCAGACATTCAAAGGTACTGCTACTTTAACAGTGAATATGACAGTCAAGGTCTTTGCTCTCTTGGCATTCATATTCATGTGCTGGAAGTAGACAGAAAATAAATACATCAACAAGATATATCATGTAGAGATAAAAGCAAAGCTGGAAATACACTAAGGTGCTGTGGTGGAGAGATACCAAGGAACTTCAGTTTAGGCAATCAAACGGATTTCACTGAAGAAATAACATTTAAGGCCTGAATGGCATGCAGGACTCAGTCACAGAAAAAAGCTCTGGGGAGCTGCTTTCCGGCTGAGGAAACAACTGATGCAAACACCCTAAGGTAGGCCTCAGCTCAGCATATTTCTAGGAAAAGAATGTCTTCCCTTGCCTTAATTCTCACATTTGTTTTTTGAGAGGGCATCTCATATTTATTGATCAAATGGTTGTTAACAACAATAAAATTCTGTATAGGGGACTCAATGCACAGTCATTAATCAACCCCAAGCCTATATCTCAATAGTCTCCAATCTTCTGAAGCATAACAAACAAGTTCTTACATGGTGAACAAGGTCTTACATAGTGAATAAGTTCTTACATGGTGAACAGTGCAAGGGCAGTCATATCACAGAAACTTTTGGTTTTGATCACACATCATGAATTATAAACAATCAAGTCAGATATTATTCATTTGATTTTTATACTTGATTTATATGTGAATCCCACATTTCTCCCTTATTTTTTATTATTTTTTTCATAAAATGCTGAAGTGGTAAGTAGATGCAAGATAAAGGTAGAAAACATAACTTAGTGCTGTAAGAGGGCAAATGTAGATGATGAGGTCTGTGCCTATAGACTAAGTATTAGTCCAAGCTAGACAAGGGCAACAAAACATCCACAGATGCAGAAGATTTCTCTCAAAAAGAGGGGGGGGGGGTGAGGTTCTAAGCCTCCCCTCTGTAGGTCCCCAATTTCTCTCCTGATGGCACCCCTGTGACTGTGCCTGTCTTAGGTTATTACTCCCTTGAGGAATCTTACCCATCTCTGGCTAACCAGTCATCTTCCGGGGCCATACAGGAAAATGTAAAGTTGGTAAGTGAGAGAGAAGCAATACTCTTTGAAAAGGTTAGCTTTTTACTTCTTTGCAGATTTATGCCCTGTGGCTTCCATGCCCAGCATTTGTCTTGAGGTATCTTTACCACTTGGAAGAATTGTGATACTCAGTAATTTTCGATATGAGGCACTAATTCTTCTAAAGGGTTGTAATTAGGAAGGAAGAAGAAAAGCTATAGAAGTAGCAGATGGAAGAAAACATGGGAAGATTGATTATTTCTTTGACATATCTTTTTGTAGAGTAACATAAGCATGTATAGGTTTTAAACTACTAATTAAATTGCATATATACATTAACATAATAGGAATACAGCTACATAACAAAAGCAGACCTACAATTACCAGCCATATCCAGTGAAACCAAGAACACCAGTTAGGTACCCTAGGTATTTGTGAAAACTTATCAATGATATGATGGATATTGTCTAAATGAATTTGAATATTTTGAAAAAAATCAGACAAATTAAAACAACACATTCCTGGGAACTGTTCACATCCCATGTGTTCTTTAAACAGTAGATAGTCTGTAGTCGCACGATTTTGGAGCACTGCAACTTGCACTTCTCCTAATTCTTGGTTGAGTTCTGACAGTATAGATCCAGTCAAATTTGGTGTTTTACTGTATGCACAGGCCAGCTTCAATATCTCCTTCTTCATTCCAGTGGCAAGTCCAGGAACCGGTGGGATGACTGCAGCTACAACTGCAGCAGCGCCAGCATCTTTGCTGAAGTTTTTTGATGTTCATCTTCTGTAATGACTCTTCCAGGGGATGTTGATGTTGGAAGTTCTTCTTCATATCATATCTTAATTCGTTTTCTGTGTAGGCAAATTAGGCTTTGATCCTCTGTATAAACACAAACAAACCCTTTGCCCACACTTTAATATGACCTTTATATCATTGTGAAGAACCTATTGGAGATCACCACACAGGAACTGCATTTTTTTTAAGAGAAAGAAATATTATCAGAAAAATGTACTGCCACAGCTAATCATCTGACACCCTTTAAAAGGTCAAAATTAAGGATATGTAAAGCATGCATTAATCATTGATTTGCAGTTAGTTTTATCCTATCAGGGAGTAATCCCCTTTTCTTTCTCTTTTTTTTGTTATCATTAATCTACAATTAAATGAAGAATATTATGTTTACTAGGCTCTCCCCTATACCAAGTCTCCCCCACAAACCCCATTACAGTCACTGTCCATCAGCATAGCAAAATGTTGTAGAATCACTACCTGTCTTCTCTGTTATACAGCAGTCCCCTTTCTCCCACCCCCCACATTATGCATGCTAATCATAAAACCCCCTTTTTTCTTCCCTTCCCTTATCCCTCCTTACCCACCCATCCTCCGAAGTTCCTTTCCTTTGGTACCTCGTAGTACATTCTTGGGTTCTGTGATTCTGCTCCTGTTTTGTTCCTTCAGTTTTTCCATTGTTCTTATACTCCACAGATGAGTGAAATCATTTGGTATTTCTGTATCTCCTCTTGGCTTATTTCACTGAGCATAATACCCTCTAGCTCCATCCATGTTGTTGCAAATGGTAGGATTTGTTTTCTTCTTATGGCTGAATAATATTCCATTGTGTATATGCACCACATCTTCTTTATCCATTCATCTACTGATGGACACTTAGGTTGCTTCCATTTCTTGGCCATTGTAAATAGTGCTGCGATAAACATAGGGGTGCATCTGTCTTTTTCAAACTGAAGTGCTGCATCCTTAGGATAAATTCCTAGAAGTGGAATTCCTGGGTCAAATGGTAAGTCTACTTTGAGCATTTTGAGGAACCTCCATACTGCTTTCCACTATGGTTGAACTAATTTACATTCCCACCAGCAGTGTAGGAGGGTTCCCCTTTCTCCACAACCTCGACAACATTTGTTGTTGTTTGTCTTTTGGATGGTATCCATCCTTACTGGTGTGAGTGATATCTCATTGTGGTTTTAATTTGCATTTCTCTGATAATTAGCGATGTGGAGCATCATTTCATGTATCTGTTGGCCATTTGAATTTCTTTTTTAGAGAACTGTCTCTTCAGTTCCTCTGCCCATATTTTAATTGGATTATTTGTTTTTTGTTTGTTGAGGTGGGTGAGCTCTTTATATATTTTGGACATCAAGCCTTTATCGGATCTGTCATTTACAAATATATTCTCCTATACTGTAGGGTTCCTTTTTGTTCTATTGATGGTGTCTTTTGCTGTACAGAAGCTTTTCAGCTTAATATTGTCCCACTTGTTCATTTTTGCTGTTGTTTTTCTAACCTGGGGAAATATGTTCAAGAAGAGGTCACTCATGTTTGTATCTAAGGATTTTTGCCTATGTTTTCTTCTAAGAGTTTTATGGTTTCATGACTTACATTCAGGTCTTTGATCCATTTCAAATTTACTTTTGTGTATGGGGTTAGACAGTGGACCAGTTTCATTCTCTTACATGTACTATCCAGTTTTGCCAGCACCATCTGTTGAAGAGACTGTCATTTCTCCCTTGTATGTCCATGACTCCTTTATCAAATATTAATTGACCATATATGTTTGGTTAATGTCTGGAGTCTCTAATCTGTTACACTGGTCTGTGGTTTTGTTCTTGTGCCAGTACCAAATTGTCTTGTTTACTATGGCTTTGTAGTAGAGCTTGAAGTTGGGGAGTGAGATCCCCCCTCCCCACCACTTTATTCTTCCTTCTCAGGATTGCTTTGGCTATTCGGGGTCTTTGGTGTTTCCATACGAATTTTTGAACTATTTGTTCCAGTTCATTGAAGAATGTTGCTGGTAATTTGATAGGGATTGCATCAAATCTGTATATTGCTTTGGTCAGTATGGCCATTTTGATGGTATTATTTCTTCCTAGCCATGAGCATGGGATGAGTTTCCATTTGTTAGTGTCCCCTTTAATTTCTCTTAAGAGTGACTTGTAGTTTTCAGGGTATAGGTCTTTCACTTCTTTGGTTAGGTTTATTCCCAGGTATTTTATTCTTTTTGATGCAATTGTGAATGGAGTTGTTTTCCTGATTTCTTTTTCTGTTGGTTCATTGTTAGTGTATAGGAAAGCCACAGATTTCTGTGTGTTAATTTTGTATCCTGCAACTTTGCTGTATTCCGATATCAGTTCTAGTAGTTTTAGAGTGGAGTCTTTAGGGATTTTTATGTACAATAGCATGTCATCTGCAAAAATTGACAGTTTAACTTATTCTTTACCAATCTGTATTCCATGTATTTCTTTGTTTTTTCTAATTGTCATGGCTAGGACCTCCAGTACTATTTTAAATAACAGTGGGGAGAGTGGGCATCCCTGTCTTGTTCCCGATCTTAGAGGAAAAGCTTTCAGCTTCTCTCCATTCAGTATGATGTTGGCTGTGGGTTTACCACATGTGGCCTTTATTATGTTGAGGTACTTGCCCTCTATACCCATTTTGCTTTGAGCTTTTATCATGAATTGATGTTGAATTTTGTTGAATGTTTTTTCAGCATCTATGGAGATGATCATGTGGTTTTTGTCCTTCTTTTTGTTTATGTGGTGGATGATATTGTTGGATTTTTTAATGTTGTATCATTCTTGCATTCCTGTGATGAATCCCACTTGGTCATGTTGTATGATCCTTTTGATGTATTTTTGAATTCGGCTTGCTAATATTTTGTTGAGTATTTTTGCATCTATGTTCATCAGGGATATTGGTCTGTACTTTTCTTTTTTGGTGGGGTCTTGCATGGTTTTGGTATTAGGGTGATCTTGGCTTCATAGAATGAGTTTGTGAACAACTCCAAAGAACAAAACCAAAACCTCCTCTTCTATTTTTTGGAAAACTTTAAGGAGATTAGGTATTATGTCTTCTCTGTATGTCTGATAAAATTCCGAGGTAAATCCGTCTGGCCCAGGAATTTTGTTCTTGGGTAGTTTGTTGATTACCTTTTCAATTTCTTTGCTTGTAATTGGTTTGTTTAACTTTTCTGTTTCTTCCTTGGACAGTCTGGGAAGGTTGTATTTTTCTAGGAAATTGTCCATTTCTTCTAGGTTTTCCAGCTTGTTAGCATATAGGTTTTCATAGTAGTCTTTAATAATTCTTTGTTTTTATGTGTAGTCTGTCGTGATTTTTCCATTCTCATTTCTGATTCTGTTGATGTGTGTTGATTCTCTTTTTCTCTTAAAAAGTTTGACTAGAGGCTTATCGATTTTGTCTATTTCCTCAAAGAACCAGCTCTTGGTTTCATTGATTTTTGCTATTGTTTTATTCTTTTCAATTTTGTTTATTTCTTCTCTGATCTTTATTATGTCCCTCCTGCTGACTTTAGGCCTCATTTGTTCTTCTTTTTCCATTTTTGATAATTGTGATGTTAGACTATTCATTTGGAACTGTTCTTCCTTATTTAAGTGTGCCTGGATTGCTATATACTTTCCTCTTAAGACTGCTTTCACTGTGTCCCACAGAGGTTGAGGCTTTGTGCTGTTGTTGTCATTTGTTTCTGTATATTCCTTGATCTCTATTTTGATTTGTTCATTGATCCATTGATTATTTAGGAGCATGTTGTTAAGCCTCCATGTGTTTGTGAACCTTTTGTTTTCTTTGTAGAATTTATTTCTAGTTTTATACATTTGTGGTCTGAAAAGTTGGTTGGTAGAATTTCAATCTTTTGGAATTTACTGAGGTTCTTTTTGTGAGCTAGTACGTGGTCTATTCTGGAGATTGTTCCATGTGCACTTGAGAAGAATGTGTATCCTGTTCCTTTTGGATGTAGGGTTCTGTAGATGTCTATTAGGTCCATCTGTTCTAGTGTGTTGTTCAGTGCCTCCGTGTCCTTACTTATTTTCTGCCCATTGGTTATATCCCTCGGGGTGAGTGACGTGTTGTCTCCTAAAATGAATGCATTGCAGTCTATTTCCTCTTTTAGGTCTGTTAGTATTTTTTTCACATATGCTGCTGCTCCTCTGTTGGGTGCATATATATTTAGAATAGTTATATCCTCTTGTTGGACTGAACCCTTTATCATTATGTTATGTCCTTCTTTATCTCTTGTTACTTTCTTTGTTTTGAAGTCTGTATTGTCTGATACTAGTTCTGCAACCCCTGCTTTCTTCTCACTGTTGTTTGCCTGAAATATGTTTTTCCATCCCTTGACTTTTAGTCTGTGCATGTCTTTGGGTTTGAGGTGAGTTTCTTGTAAGTAGCATATAGATGGGTCTTGCTTTTTTTATCCTTTCTAGTACTCTGTGTCTTTTGATTGGTGCATTCAGTCCATTTACATTTAGGGTGACTATTGAAAGGTATGTACTTATTGCCATTGCAGGATTTAGATTCGTGGTTTCCAAAGATTCAAGGTTAGCTTCTTTAGTATCTTACTGCCTAACTTAGCTCGCTTATTGAGCTGCTATATACACTCTCTGGAGATTCTTTTCTTCTCTCCCTTCTTATTCCTCCTCCTCCATTCTTTATATGTTGGTTTTTTTATTCTGTGCTATTTCGTGTTTCCTTTAACTGCTTTTAGTGGGTAGTTGATTTTATTTTTTGCCTTTAGTTTGTATTTGGTTGCTCTACTTTCTTTGCTGTGATTTTATTTTCTCTGGTTACATCTGTTTAGTTTTAGGAGTGCTCCTGTCTAGAACAGTTCCTCTAAAATACCCTGTAGAGGTGGTTTGTGGGAGGCAAATTCCCTCAACTTTTGCTGGTCTGGGAATTGTTTAATCCCTCCTTCATATTTAAATGATAATCATGCTGGATGCAGTATCCTTGGTTCAAGGCCCTTCTGTTTCATTGCATTAAATATATCATGCCATTCTTTTCTAGCCTGTAAGGTTTCTGTTGAGAAATCTGATGATAGCCTGATGGGTTTTCCTTTATAGGTGACCTTTTTCTCTCTAGCTGCCCTTAAAACTCTTTCCTTGCCCTTGATCTTTGCCATTTTAATTATTATGTGTCTTGGTGTTGTCCTCCTTGGGTCCTTTCTGTTGGGAGTTCTGTTTATTTCCGTGGTCTGTTCGATTATTTCCTTTCCCAGTTTGGGGAAGTTTTCAGCAATTATTTCTTCAAAGACACTTTCTATCCCTTTTTCTCTCTCTTCTTCTTCTGGTACCCCAATAATTTGGATATTGTTCCTTTTGAATTGGTCACACAGTTCTCTTAATATTGTTTCATTCCTGGAGATCCTTTTATCTCTCTCTCTGTCAGCTTCTAGGTGTTCCTGTTCTCTGGTTTCTATTCCATCAATGGCCTCTTGCATCTTATCCATTCTGCTTATAAATCCTTCCAGAGTTTGTTTCACTTCTGTAATCTCCTTCTCGGCATCTGTGATCTCCCTCCGGACTTCATCCCTTTGCTCTTGCATATTTCTCTGCATCTCCTTCAGCATGTTTATGATTTTTATTTTGAATTCTTTTTCAGGAAGACTGGTTAGGTCTGTCTCCTTCTCTGGTGTTGTCTCTGTGATCTTGGTTTGCATGTAATTTTGCCTTTTCATGGTGATAGAGATAGTTTGCAGAGCTGGGATGAGTGACAGCTGGAAGAACTTCCCTTCTTGTTGGTTTGTGGCATTTCTCTCCTGGGAGAACAGCGACCTCTAGTTGCTTGTGCTGGGCATCTGCACACAGAAAGGGCTTCTGATTCTTGCCCAGCTTCTATGGAGTTTATCTCCGCTTTTGCTGTGGGCATGGCCTGCCTCGGGCTGCTGCTCCAATATGGTGGAACCATGTTGAAGGGGGAATGGCTGGGAGGCTTTTAATCTCTGTGAGGGGCCTCTGTGCTCCCTGCTGCCCAGGGGGCTAGAGTGCCAGAGATCCCTAGATTCCCTGCTGCTGGACTAAGTGTCCCAAGAAGCTTCCATTGGGCAGTGAGGTCCCTGTCCCTTTATAACTTCCAAAAAGCACTCACTTTTCTTTGTCCTGGATTCAATGTCTGCAGGGACCTGCTCACAGGTCTTACTATCCTGTTTCCCTAGTTTCCAGCACCTCACGCATGCACTGTGTCTGCACTCTGGTGCGGATGGCTGGGGCTGGTTATTTACCTGTCCTGGGCTCCCTCTCCCTCCCCGCTCCACCTCCTCTCCTCCCGCCAGGAGCTGGGCTGTGGAGCATTCAGGTCCCACTGGGCCGGGGCTTGTATCTTACCCCCTTCATGAGGTGCTGGTTTCTTGCAGGTGTGGATGTGGTCTGGCTGTTGTCCTGTGTCTTCTGGTCTCTCTTTTAGTAAGAGTTTTCTTTGTTGTATTTTCAAAAATATATGTGGTATTGGGAGGAGATTTCCGCTGCTCTACTCACTCCACCATCTTGGCTTTGCCCCCAATTCTCACATTTTTAAGGTGAGGATATGCTTGTCTCCTGCATCTAAATAATGTGATTACAATGGAAATAATAAAGTGGTCTCATTTATAAAATAAAATTTTAAAATTTTTAATTTAAATTTTAAAGAAAACTTTTGCAAAAGTCTGGGGAATTGGCCTTAATTCTTACTCTGTGTATGGCCCTCTGCAATTTTTTACTCTGAGCTCCATTGCTGCAACATAGTCAGCACCCAAGAGTTAGCTGATCACCTGTAAAGTTCCAGTCCAAAGACAGACAAAACTGATTTTTAAAAATTTCCTTTAAGATAGTCAAGACAGGCAGACATAAGTATAAGTGTTCCCAGAAGGTCAGCATCACCCCCAGGTAGCTGGCTAGCCTCTGTGTACCAAGCTGCTTCTGGCCAAAGTTATTCCTTCTTGTTCCAGATCTGATCAAATGCTCTCTCTTGTCCTGTTGCCAACAGATTAAAAATATTCTTTCTTCTAAAATTTTCTGTATTTTCCTGATTTGAAATTACCAATGCATGTGTTCCTTTAAGTTAATGTAATCTGCCTGAGAGACAGACTGCATTCAGAACTGATGGACAGGACTATGCTAAAAGTCACAATAATTTGTTTCTACCCACTCTAAATTCCCATGGGGTATGACATTCCCCATGCAAAAGTTTCTTACAAGAGAGTTAGAAAAGTTATTTTCTCACCTCTCTCTACTTCAGGAGTCTAAGTGGCCTAAATACATTTGGAATAGTCAAATACCGTCTTATAAGGTCTACTTTAACCAATTAATCCACTTGTAAATCTTTGACCTATTAACTTATTTGATCAAAACAATAAAGATGAACATAAAGGTGAGACTGAGCTGTATTTAGGGAAGAATATTATGAACCATCCACCTTTATTTTCTTTTTTATTATTATTATTTCCCAAACTAACCAAAATTTGAATAGCTGAATGCAAGTCAACCTATCCTACTTTACTGGTGTCAAGCACCTCAGTGTAAATGTATTGTTTGTCTTTATCTTTTGACAAATACTCACATACATGTGAATCAGTTTGTTTGATAGGTTGGCTTAAGTCTTGAAACATCAGATAGAAAAGGCTTTTGTATCAGCTTGGTCTTTCCAACCATGTCCAGTGAAATGGGCTTCCTGCAATTCATGACCTTGGAGGCTTTACCAAGCATAGTTTAGAGTGCTTTAGAATGACTGTGGGGAAGTAGGGGTTCCTATGGCCAGGATCCTCACAGAACTTAAACTGCCTGATGATGTAACTGGCCTGTTGCTGGGCGGCCGCTTCCACACCTTTAGGCAATAAGCTATTGTTGCAGTATACAGAGAGCTCCGCCCAGTGCTCTGGGCGGAGTCAGAGATTATAGTGCTCGACCTACCGCAGGAGAACAAGCCGGGTAATAAACCCTTTCACCCCAAAGAACGTTTTACTGTCAATTTCTTTGGTCACACTGAATCCATAGCAAACTTGCCGGGGGCTGAAACCCATTGGCAAGACAATGACAAAGAAGCAACTTCTCTTTATATAGTTTACCAAGTATCACCATTTTTATTTGTTGCAACAAACACTGAAATTTCCAGAAGTCACACAGTGCTAAATTCTTGGTAAACCAAGTACAAAGGTATTAAGGTTTAGAGAGAGATGAGGGGTGGGAACAGCTACAGAAAAGCTTTTGCATATTTTAGACTATTTTGAATTCCAATTGTCCTTTAGTTCTTCTGCATCTGTCTTTCTAATAAAAGAGTCTGGAATTTCAGTTTTAGAGGGAGGGTTACAAATAACACCTTGCTTTTAAAAGTATGAATATGAAATCAGTTAGCAAATACATTTATACTTTAGAATTTTCTAAACCAAAAAACACTAGTGGTGTGAGTGCATTTTATCACAGATGACATTGTGATCAAACAAGCAGCCCTACACTCCCTGCAGTTTCCCTGTAATTCAGATCACATTTTTGTCACCATCATTTTCCAACAATATACTTTCAGTGAAAGTCATATTATATTTCCCAACAAGTTAATAAATATCCAAGAGCCATTAATTTCCCAAGTAGTTGTTTTTAATGGTCATGAAATTCATGTCAGGATGTAAAATACCAAGACATCACCCTCATTGCATCCTTTTGGACAGAGCACTCACAGCTACAGACCAGCACATACTTGCATTTCTTGACTGCTGTGTTAATGACTATTAACCTTTTGGCAAGGATTGCCAGAGCCACCATGTTGTGAATCACCTCCCATCCTTATAACAGACATATCTAAAAGAAGACAAGGGCTGTGGCAGACTGGCATGAGCAGCCCAGCCCAGTCCAGCAATGTGAAGCTTCCTCCTGCCTGAATTTCCAACTGATTTTAAAATGAAGTGTTTGAACTCTTTAATCAGCATCATACCACTCTGCAGAGCGATTCTAAAAATTGTGTTTCCATGGTAACAACTGGAGATTTATTCACAAGTCCTCATATTGCTTACATAACCTCTTTAATTACATAGGAACCATTAAACAGTGTGTGTGTGTGTGTGTGTCTATATATACGTATGTATTAAAGTTATTACATATATGCCTGCATGGAATTACTTACCAAGTCCCATTTATACAGGATTTTTAAATTCATATGTCTGGAAAAATCTTCAACATTTATGGAAAAAGACAGCAGAGAATGAAAATTGTAATACTCATTTTGTGATCTCTCCTTAACTTATTTACAAACCTTGTATAAGCTAAAACCTGTGTTTTCACTCCTCATAAAAACTACTTTGGAATACAAGCTGTCAATATTCCTAGAAATATTAAATTATTTACCTGACACATAAAGACAAATTATCTTACCTGAATTTAAACCTAAATAAATAAAGATGGGCAGAGCAGATGAAGTGTTAGTATATCTTCATCTCTTTTGCTTTGTTTCCAAAGCAAGCATTTATTCTTTCAGCACATATCATTGTGCTGATAGCAGTGAGCCTCAAGTTCTCTACAAGGTTCTGGGGATAAAATGACAGACAACTATATAGTCCATCTTAAAACTGATCAGCACACCATGTACAGTGGCAGCATCTAATACAGACAGTAGTGGTGACCAAAGAGAGCTTCTTGAAGAAGATGAAATCTGAGCTGAATTTTGATGGATGAAGAAGAATCTGCCTGATGAAATGGGATGTGTAAGGCCTAAAGGCATCTTCAGAAAATAAACAGAACATGTTAAGCAAAAAGACACTTTAAGGAAGTTCAAGTAAAGTGCTGTAGCTGGAACTTGGGATGCACCCATGAAGCATGTGGTCAGGCTGGAAAGGTGGGAACCATCACTTAGTGTAAGGGGAAGCAGGAAGGGGTTTTTGAGTAGTGTCTGAAGTTTAGAAATGTTATGCTGGTGCCTGTTGAACAATGTACTAAAGAGGGGCTGAAGGAGAGCAGACTCATGTAAAAATTAAGAAAGCCTAAATAAGAGTGAGGTAGAAATGGTAGAGGTGAAACTGAAAAAGAAGAGGTAGAATTCCCAGTTTTTGGTAACTGATTATTACTGGGAAGTGAGTGAGAGGAGTAGTTGGGTAGCATCCAGGTTTTGTGCATGGATTATTAACCTCCTCAAATATTTACACTTACTACGTCTATTATCTCATATTATCTTCATTCCTCAACCCACTTAATTCTGGATTCTACCTCTACCGGTCCACTAAAATAGCTCACACTAAAAATATCTCTGACTCCAATGTTGCTAAATCTGTACATTACAGCTAGGCTCATTCAACCACATTCATTTACACAAAGCTTCCTCCACTTGGGTGTCTACGATGACATATCCTCCTAGCTCTCCTTCTCTCTTCAGCTCTCAAAACCAGTCCCATATGTCTTATTCCCTGAAGGACTCAGATTGCTTTGAGTTATCAGAACTCAATATATCAAGTCCTAAATTCACCATCTTCCCCATCTGCCCTTCACCCTGTCCCCAATGCTATTTTTCTCAGTTCCCCATCTTAGTATACAGTTCTATAACAAACCTTTGTATTTCTAGTCCTACCATTTGTGTTTTTTCTTATTAACTGCTTCCTTGTCCTCAAGTCCTATGTTCAATCAGTGACCATGTCCTATTGATTTTACCATGTAAAAATCTCTCCATTCCCACTGCTATGACCCTAATCCAAACTACCATTGTCTCTTTTAATAACCCCCTAATTGCCTTTCTGAATTATCTTTGTCCTTCATCTATTTGTTTTCCAGTCAGCATTTTTTTAATGTAAATATGACATTGCCACATTGCTACTTAAAATATCTCAGTGGTTTTCTATTGCACTAAGTATGAAGTCCAAAACTGGTAACATGACCTGTAATGATACTGATTATGTTGTCCCTGCCAACATTGCTATTCTTGCCTGGTATTACTCTCCCCCTAAGAAATTTTCACTGAAGATTGAAAAGATGGAATATTTCCTATTGTTGAGTAGTATCCAATATGTGATCAAAACAGGTTGAAAATCAAAGAATTTAAGGTAAAAAATGTAAGAGGTGACAGGAGAACCATCTGCATGTATACTAAGTATTCACAGATGATGACAAGAATTAGATAGAAAAAACAATAATTCTCTGAATTATTTCTTAGTTCAGTTTGTTGGTAAGAGTAAGTTTCTTAACAGCAGTAATAAGGAAGATGAGGTAATAGAGCAAGCATCCTATGAGCTCGTGTATCAAGTTTCCTTCAAGGAAGAAAAAGTAATGGTTTAGGAGCAACACTAGGAAGCTAAAATAGTTCAGTTTTTATTAATGTTCTTTCTAGGTATAAACCAGAGTCTACAGAATATTGCAGGAAGGGGTAAAAGCTCTGAATTTAAGACCTGATTTTACCCTTACTGTCCTTATCATGGTGGGAATTGAAATACCTGAAACTCAATATTCTCTTCAATGAAATGGGAATTAAGCCAATCTCTCATTCTACCTCACAGAGTTGCCATGAAAATTAAATGAGATAGTGTCCATAAATAAACTCTAGTGCTAGGAGGCTTGTGAAAAGATGGCACAGTAGGAAGACAAGGCAGAAACCTCCTTACATATAAGCACTAAGGAAGCAACTACAGCAAATACAGATAACCCTAAAAATGACCTCCAAACTGCAGAACAGACCATCTACACCTGGAAAAGTAAAGAAGATGACACAGAGAAGTGTAAAGTGGCAGAGCCATGGTGACCTGGGACCTCAGGCTTCCCAGCCCAGCCCACAGTTGGGAGGAAGAGGAACATAGCAGGGAGAGGATGATTGCTCAGGAGCCCTGCACACCTGCCCCAGACACCTGCTTTGGCATCATGAGGCTACATGGCATCTGGCTTTGGTAATTAATGGGTCTGGATACCAGGGAGAGTTGGGGCATTCTGGGAGGCTGAGACTCCAGTCATTTGTTGAAGACAGGCACACTTTGTTGGTCCTGCTGAGACTCAACATAGAAGTGGCAGTTTGAAAGATTTACCAGCAGTGGGAAGGGTATCAGAGAGGTGGGGATTGAATGAAGCTCTCTCTGTAGGAGAAAGGGCAGGTGGGAAATGCTTCCCCAGCCCTCCTTCAGCTCATCTGGTCAGGTGGTCATGGGAGCCAGCTCCCAAACTTTACACCTGTCCTTTGTAGCTAAGCCCTGAGGTGCTTCCATGTGCACTGCTCACATGCCTGGTCCACTTGGCCGAGTAGTGATCAGACTCTGCTGCCTGGTAAGCAGAGGGATACTTTGCTGTTGGCAGGTGGATGAAGGCTTTCCCATCTTTCCTCTCCCTGTCGCAGCACAACTACAGAGACACCTATGAGACCAGCTTCAAATGCTCCTTCTCTCTTGCTGGCAGCCCTGCCAACTTTGTGCTCCTCTACACACCTGCCCCACTGGCACAGCAGGGCACAGAGGGAGTTGTCAGCTACTGCTGACAGAGATCAGCCACTGCCAGCAGACAGGCAGAAAGGTAGCCTGCCCAAAGCCCACAGACAGAAACTGGGGCTCCACTGCACAGGCACTAGTGAGCAAAGAGTCTTGAGCTTCTGGTCACCACAGGAGGTCTTGTTCATAAAGCCATCACTCTCTAGCCCAGGAGGCATAGAGGATTTAATTCAAAGGAAGAAACACAGAAACTCAGACAAAATGATAAGGCAGAGGAATATGTACCAAAACAAAGAACAGGATAAGACACCAGAAAGACGTCTAAAAGAAATAGAGATTAGCAGCATTCTCAATAAAGACTTCAAAGTGAGAGTCATAAATATGCTCACTGACGTGCAGAAAAGTACTGATGATCTCAGTAGAAACTCAACAAAGATACTAAAGAGTGAAGAATACAGTAAATGAAATGAAAACTATAATGGATGGAATGAATATTGAATTGTTGCAAGTAGAGGAGACAATCAATGAGGTGGAAATTAGAAAACAGAAAAACAATGAAGCTGAAGATAAAAGAAAAGAAAATAATTTTTGAAAATGAAAAGATGCTAAGAGAACTGTGTGACAACTCCAAATCAAACAAAAACCACATAATAGGGTACCAGAAGGGGAAGAGAAACACAAAGGAGTAGAAAGTCTCTTTGAAGAAATAATTGCTTAAAACTTACCCAGTCTGGGTAAGGAAATAGACAAACAGGTCCTAGAAGTGCAGAAAGCCCCTGATAAAAGGAACCCCAGGAAGAAAACACCAAGACATATAGTAATTAAAATGTCATAGATTAAAGATAAAGAGAGAATTTTAAAAGCAGCAAGAGAGTGGCACACAATTACCTATAAGGGTAAGCCCACAAGATCAGCAACAGATTTCTCAGCAGAAGCTTTAGAGGCAGAAGGGAGTGGCATGAAACATTTAATGTATTGAAGTAGAAGAACCTACAACCAAGAATTTTCTCCCAGCAAAGTTTTAATTCAGAATTGAAGGAGAGATTAAGTTTCCCAGATAAATGAAAGTTATAAGATTTCACCACCATTAAGCCAGTTTTAGAGTATACTCTGAAGGGACTTCTGCATATGGAAACATTCCAAAGCCTCAATATTATTCATCAGGGAAAATAAACCTAGAGTAATGGTCAATTACTTACTAAGTTAATATGAAGTTAAAAAAAGTAGTAAAATCAACTATACACAAAATCAGTCAAGGGATACACAAAAAATGCAGATTATGACATCTAATACATAAAGTGTGGAGGAGGAAGAATAATAAAGGAAGTACTTTTAGATTGTGTTTGAAACAGACTGACCATCAACTTAATATAGACTGTTTTATAATTAGAAAACAGTCTGTGAACCTTATGGTTACCACAAACCTGAAGCCTACAGGAGATAAAGAAAAATTTTTTAAAAAATCTCCATCACAAAACTAAAGAAACCATCAAATAACAAGAGAATAGTATAAAAGAGGAGGAAAGGATGGAACAGACAGGAACTACAAAAAGAACAACAGAAAACAATAAACTGGCAATAAATACATACCTATCAATAGCTACCTTAAGTGTAAGTGGATTGAATGTGCCACTCAAAAGACATAGGGTGGCAGAATGCAGAAAGAAACAGGACCCATCTCTATGCAGCCTACAAGAGACTCATTTCAGACCTAAAGACATATATAGACTTATAGACTGAAAGTGAAGGGATGGAAAAAGATATTTCATGTAAATAATAGGGAGAAAAAACAGAAGTAACAGTACTTTTTTCAGGCAAATTAACTTCAAAACAAAGAAAATAGCGAGAGACAAAGATTCATCCAAAAAGAGGATAAAACCATTATGAATATCTATGCCCCCAACATAGGAGCATCTAAATATGTAAAAAAAATTCTTAACAGAACTAAAAGGAGAAATAAATGGCAGCTCAATCACATAGGGGACTTTAACACCCCACTTACATCAATGAACTCATCATCTAGGTAGAAAATAAATAAGGAAATAGAGGCACTGACCAACACTCTAGATCAGACGGGCTTAATGGATGTATACAGAATATTCCACCAAAAAGCAGCAGAATACACATTTTCCTATAGTGCATATGGAATGTTTGCAGAATCTATTACAAATTAGGACATAACAAGAGCCTCAATACATTCAAAAAATTGAAATTGTATCAAGCATCTTTTCAGAACACAATGGTAAGAAACTAGAATTACATGAAGGAAACAAAATAACCCCCACAAACACAGAGAGGCTTCTAAGTCATCAATAGATCAATAAACAAATCAAAAGAGAAATCAAGCAAAAGATGGAGACAAATGAAAACAAAAATATAACAATTCAAAATATGTGGGACACTGCAAAAGCAGTTCTAAGAGGAAAGTACATAGGCCTACTTCGAGAAATAAGATATCCCAAATAAACATAATTATGAGTCTAAACTCATAATTAAAGAAACTAGAAAAAGGAGAACAAATGAAACCCAAATTTAGTAGGAAGAGGGACATAATGAATATCAGAGCAGAAATAAAATAGAGAAAAATAAAACAATAAAAAAAATCACTGAAACTAAGAGCTGGTTCTTTGAGAAGATAAACAAAAGAGACAAATCCTTAGCCTGACTACCAAGAGAAAAAGAGGACATAAATAAGCACAATCAGAAACTAAAAAGAAAAAGTTACAACTGACAACACAGAAATACAAATAATTATTAGAGAATTCTATAAAAAAATATATGCCAATAAATTGGACAATCTAGATAAAAGGAAAAATTCCTAGATAAGTACAACCTTCCAAGACTGAACCCCCCAAAAAAACAGAAAATCTGAATAGACCAATTACCAGTACCAAAATTGCATACATAAATCAAAAAACCCCTGACAAATAAAAACCATTACCAGATGGCCTCACAGCTGAATTCTACCAAACATTTAAAGAAGAACTAATACCCATTGTTCATAAAGCATTCAAAAAAGTAGAAGAGCAGGGAATACTTCCAAATTCATTCTATGAAGCTAGCATTGCTCTAATACCAAAGACAGACAATTCACTACAAGAAAAAAAATTATACACAACAAAAAGGATAAAAAAATATATATAAGGTAATTTCAAAGATGCTGAAAAAGCATTTGACAAAATTCAACATTCATTCATGAAACAACTCTCAAAGAAGTGTCTCAATATAAAAAGGTTCATATATAAAAAACTCACAGTTAACATCACACTCAATGGTAAAAAGCTAAAAAGTTTTTCCCATAAGTTCAGGGCCAGGACAAGGATGTCTACTCTTACCACTTTTATTCAACACAGTACTGAAGGAAACTTACAATTACATTAGAAAGGATAAAATACCTAGAAATAAACCTAACAAAGGGGGTGAAAGAATTAAAAGACTCTGAAACTACAAGACACTGATGAGAGAAATTTAAGAAGACACAAACAGAAATCTATCCCATGTTCATGGATACAAATAATTAATACTGTCAAAATAACCATCCTATTCAAAGCAATTTACAAAATACCTATCAAAATACCAAAGACATGTTTGAATGAACTAGAGTACATAATCCTAAAATTAATGTGGAACAACAAATGACCTTGAATAGGCAAAGCAATCTTCAAAAGAACAAAGCTGAGGGTATATTCTCCCTGACTTCAAGTTTTACTACAAACGACAATAATCAAAATAGTGTGGTACTGGCACAAGAACAGACCCATCAGTCAAGGAATAGAAGAGACGCTCAGAAATAAACCTATGCATATGTGGTTAATTAATATAAGAAAAGTACCATGAATATACAATGGGGAAAAGACAGTCTCTTCAATAAATGGTGTTGTTGGGAAAACTGGGCAGCTACATGCAAAAGAATGAAACTAGATTACTGTTTAACTCCATACACAAAAGTAAACTCGAAATGGATTAAAGACCTAAATATAATACATGAAACCATAAAACTCTTATAAGAAAAGAAAGGCAAAAATCTCTTGAATATAAGCCTGAGTGGTTTTTTTCTGGACACATCTTTTTGGACAAGAGAAAATAAAAAATGAACAAGTGGGACTACATCAAAATAAAAAGCTTCTGAACATTATGGAAGAATATATTCATAAATTATTGATCTGGTAACATGTTAACATCCAAAATATATAAAGAACTCATATACCTCAACATAAAAAAAACAAATAACCTGATTAAAAAATGGGCAGAAGACCTGAATAGACATTTTTCTAAAGAAAACATACAAATGGCCAAAGGCACATGAAAATATGCTCCACATTGCTAATCATCAGGAAATGCAAGTCAAAACCACAATGAGATATCACCTCATGCTTGTTAGAATGGTCACTATCCAAATCACAAAAAATATGTATTGGCAAGGATATGGAGAAAAAGGACCCCTCCTACACTGTTGTTAGGCATTTAAATTGGTGCAGCCACTGTGGAAAGCAGCATAGAGGTTCCTCAAGAAATTTAAAATAGAAATACCATAAGACCCAGTAATTCCACTTCTAGGAGTTTACCCAAAGAAAACAAAATCTCTGATTTGCAAAGATGTATGCACCCCTATGTTTATTGTCACATTCTTTACAATAGCCAAGATGTGGAAGCAACCTAAGTGTCCATCAGTAGATGAATGGATAAAGAAGGTGTGGTAGACATACACAATGGAATATTATTCATGCCATTTGTGACAACATGGATAGACCTAGAGGGTATTAGGCTAAGTGAAATAAGCCAGACAAAATACCACATGACTTCACTTATTTATGGAATCTGAAAACAAAACAAAATAATAGTAGACTCAGAGAAACTGAGAAGTGACTGGTGATTATCATGGGGAAGGAGGTGGGTGAATAGGGTGGATAAGGGGGACAATGGAGCACAAAAATCTTAATCATAATATAAGTTGTCCTGTGGCTGGAAGTGCAGCATGGAGAATATGTCCAATGATTCTGTAACATCTCTCTATGTTACAGTTAGTAACTGCACTAGTTGGGGTGAGTATTTAATAATGTGGGTAACTGTTGAACCACTGCATTCTATACTTGAAATCAATATAATATTACATATTAACTATACTTTAAGTAAATTTAAATAGATAAATAAACTCTATGTGCTTTATAAACTCTGTGACCTTGAGCAATTTATTTGCCCTCTCATTCTCATATAAGATGGATATATTCCAGATAATTTCTCAAGGCTTTACAGTCACTAAATAAAGTTTAATTTTGTTATCCAGAAGTAATTTAATAAGTATAAGTGGTTAATATATATCATCAAAGTCCTGCATGTCCTTCATCATCTATTTAGGAATACTAAAGAAATGAATCAGTAAAGTAGGCAAAAATAGACAATAAAGTGTCATGAGAGTAGACTCCCCACCAGCAGGCTCCAGAGTGTTATACGCTATCTCTTGCAAGTGTACTTTTTTGGATCACACCATTTTTACAGTCTACATACTATCCTGCATCAGGTTCCAATATTCCATCTCCCTGCCTGCTGGACAACCACAACCCTCCTGTAATCCATCCAAGATTCTGGCCTAGGCAACATGAAGGAGACCACTAAGGTCACTCATTTCATAACTGATGCCATGAAATGCAGAGCTCAGTATCCAAAGAAGGAATGAGTACTAACATTGTATCTGAAGAAGGACTAAAGAGCAATACGTTGCCTGAAAAATTAAGACTAGCCTTGCATTTAAAGAAGCTGCTCCAGGACTGAATCACAAAGAAACCTAACAAGTCTCCTTAACCCCAAAGCATATGTCTAGTACTCCTAGCAGACAGTCCCCGTTCTATGTGATCTAACCCACTTTTAATTTTGTATTCCCCTGGATCAAGAACAGTCCTTCATCAAACATAATTCTTATATATAGGTAATGTTGATCCAATGAATCATTAATTTTTTTTTCAAAATCAACATTCAGGAGGGAAATGTCTGCAAATTTAGTATATGTTAAAGGTTTTTTAATTCTTAGTTTTATATTTATATTGTTCCTAGTAATAACACTCAACCCTTGACAACTGGAGAGTCACTGTTCATCTAGCATAGCTGCAGAAAAGCGATAAAATAATGCTGTCTGTTTCACCTACATGCTGAAATGATAGAGGTTTCCAAATAGATTACAACTAACTCTTATGTGCTTTGTAAATCAGATTGTTCCTTATATATTTCATATTCAGCTATATAAAATAGGTAGCCAGTAGTAGTAAGAGAATAAATACTATTTTTTAGTAACAGCTTGCTCTCTCTCTCATTCCAGATGTGTCATATTTTCAACACAAATCTCTCCACAGTGATGGCTTTAAGATATTGGCATGTCTTTTTCAATTTAAGCCCTGGCAGTGTGACAGGAATGAAGTCTTCTTAATTCTCTTTCTACTCACCTAGCCAGGAGAAAGAATGTTATAGGATTAAAGCCACTGCTGTCACATAAGATTAATATGTCCACATGTAAATTAGATTCAGAACATAGATCTATCTACAATCTTGGCTATACCAAAGAAAAATCTTCTTAGTAGTCACATAACCGGACATTACACAAAATAGGTTGCAGAGAATAAATATGAAAACAAAACAGTGTGACAGATCTTGACAGAAGAATCAGACTGTATAAAAGCCATAAAAAATGTTATTTTGAGGATATAGTTGGAAATACGATGAATTTTAAACTATAAGTTTTCAGAGAAGAGGAAGAATAAGAAAGATTTGTTTAACTCATTCATCCAATAAACATATTTATTGTGTCTCTGGTACATGTGGGAGCTACTTCACGTCCTGAGGACTCAGCGTAAACCAAACAGAAAAGTTCCCCACCTTCATGAGATCACATTTTTATGGAGGTACACAGATAACAAAAAAGAGAGAGTATGAAATTCTTCTGGCCAAGATGAAGTAACAGGAAATCAATTTAATCTTCCATCTGAAACAATCAAAACATAGAAAAAATATATGAAACAACAGCTTTCAAGAGAGTGACCATCAGGTAATGATCTCAGTGATCTCTGAGATTAACTGAATTTTTATCATTGAATTTTTCCCTCTACTGGTGTGAAATATATGCATTTGATTTCCATTACTACACTTCATTCATTCAACAACTGATTAGTGAGCATTTACTATGTGCCTGAAAATCTTCTAGGTCTTAGTGATAACAGCAATGGGGAAGGGGAAAAGTAGACAGATAATAAATAAATAAGTAAATGTATAGTAAGTCAGGTGATACTGTTATAATAAATAGGTCAGGGTATTGGCTGTCTGGGAATAATGCTTGCTATTTTAAATGAGATTATCAGAGAAAACTTTACTTAGAAGGCAACATTTGAGCAAAGATCTATAGTTTGTCTAGAAAGAGGCTATGCAGCTATCTGAGGGAAAACTTCACTAGCAGTGGAAATAAGGAAAAATGTTATATGCAAGCCACAACTGAGGAATTTCTTCATAATAAAGGGTGCATGGTTCAGAGCAGAAGCAAGCAAACCTAACTGACTCACAGCTCTCCCAAATATGAAAAAGTGGATGTTGCAGAAATAAATGAGGGGCTTTTAAAAGAATCCTATATAAAAATCCCTGGTTTGGCAAGGTAATGATAGGCAGTGGTGCAGGCAGCCCAAACAAACAAATTTAGCACAACAGCTTAAAAGCTAAAACAAATCAACAAAGTATGTGGTGTGGCTTTTTCCTGAGCAGATGTCCCCACCAGACAATCAGTAAAAAAGCAAAGTCATAGAGGAAAAAAATCTAACCTTGGTGTGATTTTTTTTTCCAGAACAGATGGCTAGGGACAGAAATCTAAAGTTCTAAATCCATTGAAAAAAGTAACAGAGGAAAAATAATTAAAAATAAAAGGAATATGAGGGGAATGGTTGAGTACTTTTTTGCAAACCATGCCTCCCTATACTTTCAAGAATGTCTAGAAAGCTGCCCATAATACTTACATAACATGAAAAAATTTATTGGAAGCCATCATAAAGTTGGTTAGTTGGGACTTGAGGGATAAGGGTTTTGGAGAGAAAGGATACTCTTTGGAGAGAATCTGACATCATGCAGCATTTCTTCTGTGGTGATTGGTATGTAGCCAAATAGACCTAGAAGCTGATCAGAGATCAGCAGCTGAGAGAGTGAGTGAAACTTCATAGGGCAGACGAAATGAAAATTGGGTTTCAGGAGGAAGACACTGATAAAGCACCCAACTGGGACAAGGAAGAAATACCGTGTAAGAGTAAGGATTACCTGGAAATAGACCAACCCTAACAAAAGACTGAAAACCAGTTTCCAGGCAGCTCAATGTTATTCTGGATTAAAATTAATCTTTATGTAATTACTTAAAGTAATCTTTCCTACTCTAACTGCCAACCAGAAAGAAACTTTTCTGTCAATGAAGAAAATTTCAACCAGAGACTCAAAACATCTCTGCGCTTTCTCAACCACTGTTTTTGACATTCAGAAAAAAAATAAAAATTACCGTGATTCAAAGCAAAATAAATAAAGCCAAGAGGAAAAATAGAAAATAGAAATAGTCCCATGGGTGATCCAGATATTGGCTTACAAAATATGAACTTCAAAATGACTAATGAATATGCTCAACAAATAAACTACAAAATGAATAATTTCAACAGCAATAAAAAATCTATTAAAAAGAATTACAGGCCAAATCTACAACTGAAAAATATAATAACTGGATTTAAGAATTCAGTAGATGGGCTCAGTAGCAAATTAGATATAGCAGAAAAGATTAGTGGGTTAGGGTACTGAAATATTGGCCAAAACAAAAACATCAAGACTGAAGGGCACAGAGGGAAAAAATAAAAATGGAAAACACATGCAAACACATTTAATAACATTGTAAGATGGGGTCTGTCAAGCTCTTTGGTCTATGTCACAACCACTCAACTCTCCACCTGTAGCACATATGCAATTTAAATGAATGGGTGTGGCTGTGTTCCAACAAGTTTCATTAACAAAAACAAGTGGTAGGCAGAATTTTGCTTTAAAACTGTACTTTGGTGACCTCTGACATAGGACACAGTAGAAAAATCTATCATACATGTAATTAGAATCCCAGAAGTCGAGGATAGAAATGATGGGGGAAGAAGTAATCTTTGAAGAGATATTGACTAAGGATTTTCTAAAATCAGTAAAAGAAATCATGTCACAGATTGAGCAACCTGTGCTGGCTCACCACATAAAACCTGATAAACTACAAACAAAAAAAACACCTTAAAAATAGCCATAAGGAAAAAGACATGTTACCTTTAAAGGAGCAACAGTAACAGTTGACAGGCACCTTCTCAACAGAAAAGGTGGAAAGCAAAAGACAATGAATAGGATTTTTAGCATGCTGAAAAGAAATTAACTCCTGGCCTGGACTTCTAGAGCTATCAAAAATGTCTCTCAAAAGTTAAGGCTATATCCTGACATGTCATCCAAAAAATAACTGAGATAAATCATCACTAGTTAATCAACAGCATAAGAAAAAAATAGTAAAGAGAAATCTTTAGTGGGAAAAAGCCCAGAAGGAAAGATAAAAATTCTATAAAAAACAAGATTAATTAAAATGTTAAATATGTGTGTAAATCTAAATAAAAATTACATTGTAAAACAGTGAAAGTGATTTTTTGTGGAGATTATATGTAAAAATAAAATACATGAAAGCAAACTACCAAAGATATACGGGTTAAAAAGAGTTCAAGTATTCTGCATTCTTTATATTGTCCAGAAATTGATAAAAATAATTTTTTATACTTTGACTCTAATAAGTCAAAGATGTATGCAGTAAACTCTAGTGCAATTATTATAAGAATATAAGGAAATAGAACTAAAAAGTGAATAGAAAGAGAAAAGGGTATGTTTGAAAAAAGGAAAATGGAAGTCCAAGGCAGTGACTGGCCCTGTAGAATCAGAGTTGAGTGGTAAATCACACAATGACAAGAACAGACACAAAGAAACTCCAGAGAGAAGGGAAGAGAAGGACAAGGACCTGAAACAGCATTTGCAAGAGTGGCATAGAGCTGAGACAGAGGCTCATAGGAAGAAGTCAGGATTAAAATGGTGGTAGAGTTGAGGGGATTGAAAGGGAAGGAGAAAACTAGGGCAATGGGAAGTCGACAAGCAGAATACAATCCTTCATGTGAAAAGGAGAATCAAAGCAACAGAAAGATGGATAAAAGATATGTTTAGGAGGCTTTCCATGCAAAACTATCTTCTCTCCCATAAAAGACAAATAATGAACATGTCACCTGTAGACCTGTTAAGATTTTAAAAGGAAAATACTCACAAAATCCTTAAGTATCTTTAAGTTTTAACATGTGCCACAAACTTCATATAGCAGCATAAAAATAAGCAGAATACTGAAAACAATGATATGGCTAGCAGGCAAAGATTACTAATAGTTGAAAGCAAACTTTATTATAAAAAGGGGTAATGAATTTTGCTCTTTTTCTGATTGGACTAAAAGGAATTAACATATAATGAATTCCTATAGTGCCATATTTTTTCTCCTGGCATCATCTCAGTTCCTGAAAGTGTGAGAGAATACAAAGAATCCAAATTTGAGGTCAGGCTTCAGTAAATTTAAATTTTAATGTCTGTAATATGAATTTTTTCTATTTAAATTTATCATCAGAAACCAAAAAATGGAAATTTTGAATAGGTAACTCTAGAGATGAGGTCTTTATGACTAAAGAACACTAGCAATATATCAAATACTGACCTAATAAAGCTGAAAATTTGCTTTTCTAATAAAACATTTGAGGTGGGCAACACTGAAGACCTCTTATCAAACTGGATCTGTAGATTCAAAATGGTTTAATTGTCTTTGTTGTTGTCATACTGATGTTGGATATAAAATGATTCCAGACTCAAAACATTTCAATGTCCAGAACAGAGCAAATGCCTAAAATGACAAGCAGAAGAGAAGACAGAGACCATTTTGGCCTCTCATCCAGGAGGAGGCAGTTGGGGCCTGGCATCTGATTCCTCTGGAATAGAAAAGGTAAGGGTGAGTGGGAGACTGAAGAGATACAAAATCAGATCCAACGTCTGCTTGAAGCCAGGGTCTTGAGTGCCACAGGAAATAAATTTCTGTGCTTTGTAAAAAGATGCTGACCCAAGGAAATTTTAAAAGCCTAAATTCAGGAACTAAACCAAGTTGCCCATTTATTTCATACTAGTGCAGTCATCATCCTGATGATGGAGGGTTCCAGATGCACTTGTGGGACCTCATTCTGGACCAGAAGCCTAGGAGACTGGAGGGCTACAATGACAAAATTCAAAAGCCAGAGAAAGAAGTGTCAGCAGAGAGCAAGAATTTGCAAGAGAAATAAAAATAGAAGAAAAAGATAAGAAGCAAACACATGCAAAATTTTATGCTCAAAATAAGATGTGAAAACTAATATTCAAAAATGTCTCATGCTAAGAAATTGTTTTAAAAAATCTACAAGCAGCTCATGAAATTACTTTTATGAAACAGTCTGAGAAAAACTACCTTAAAGTTAAGGTGTATTAGATATTTACAGGGAAAATAAAAAAAAACTCCCTTTAATGTAGAGTTGGAATTTCTAAGAAAAAGAAGGAATGAAATAAGTACAAATAGACATGAAAAATTTTGGAAGTAAAAAATATAATCAATGAAGTTTTTAAAATCTAATAGATGAGCTAAAGTCTAGAATAGTACTTCTCAAACTATTTTTGGTAAAGAATTTATTTTTTTTCAGTTTGACACTTTTATATAATAAAATAAAAAAGAATTAGTACTCATAAGTTAACTGGAAGAAAATTCAAATATATGCAAAATACAAGCACGTATTTTATTATATTCAACAGATAAATTATATTTTAAGCTGAATGAACAAAAAATTTAAAAATTTCAAAAATTATACATCTACTTTTAAAGGCAATACAATTAAAATACAGAATCACTATTAGTTTGGTAACTTTTTGAAATTCTGCAGTTGATAGTGAAACAATGATTTCTCCTTAAATATTTTGATACCAGTGTATATCAATAAATAAAGTTTTGATGTGACAAATAATCTTGCTTATCTCTTAACTTACCTCATTCAGAGTAGATTAGCAAAAATACTCATTCCAGGGAATAATGTACTTCAAAACGTTTCATATGTTTGGTTTAGATACTTAACAGTAGAGAAATCAAATTCATAAGAGTTCTCAGGATTTTTTTTAACTTTTATACAAAATGAAGCTAATAACACTGAATTTTCAAATATCAACTTTAATTCTTCATTACTATCCAGATCCAACCATTTATACTGAAATTATAATTAGATATAAATTACCTTTTGATGAAAGAAATAGATTCTGAAGCTATGATATATTTTTTTCTTTACAGGGGTTTCTTCTGATTAAAAAAAATAAGAAAACCAAATAATTCTATCACATAGCCATAGTCTAATCATGAGAAAACATTGTATGAACTCAAATTGAGAGACATTCCACAAATATCTTCCCTAACCAATACTCCTTAAGTTATCTTGGGCAAAATAGATATAGATAGATGATAGATATAGATAGATGATAGATAGATAGATAGATAGATAGATAGATAGATAGATAGATAGATGATAGATAGATAGATAGATAGATAGATAGATAGATAGATAGATAGATATGAAATTAAATTAAGAAAGACAAGATTGAGAAACTATCACCAATTGGACGAGGCCAATAACACATGAGAACTAAATGCAACATGAAATGCTGGATTGGATTCTGGAACAGAAAAGGATCTGGGTGGAAAAACTGGCAAAATCTAAATAAAGTCTTGAGTTTAAGTTTTAAAAATGTGTCAAATTCACTGATTTTTTGTGGTAATATTTTGCAGATGTGCAATAGCAAGAAAATACCTTTTTCTTTGATAAATATTTGATATTAAATTTTGAAACTTGTCCTAATAATCTGCGGAAACTTATTTTGCCTTCTGTCTTATCTGTAATTGAAAAATATGTATGTTCCTTCCTTTGTGTGGAAGTATTGAGATCAATATAAGTGCTAAACTAAATATAAATGGTGTACATGCTTCTTCAGAAATAGTCTGGCAAGTCATCAAGTGATTAATCAACTGATGAATGGTTGAATAAACTGTGATATAACCATACAGTAGAGTATTATTTGGCAATGAAAGGAAATGAAGTAATGGCAATGTGCTACAGCATGGATGAACCCTGAAAATCTTATGCTAAGTAAAAGAAACCATATACAAATATATATTGCATGATTCCATTTATATGAAATGTTCAGAATAGACAAATATGTATAGACAGACACGAAATTAGTGGTTTCCTAAGATTGGGGAGAAAGTTGGGCATGGGGATGAGAGAGTGATGTCTAAGAAGTGCAGAATAAAAAAAAGGAAACAAGGTACTGAATTATGGAACAATTAAGCAGAACAGACTGACCGATTCACATGTTTAAGAAATTGAGACCAAATAACTTTTCAATCTTCTGGAAACACTTAGAGTTCATGCAATAACTCTTAGACTTAACAAAATATTTCCCTTGAAAAACTATCATCATTACCAAGCACAACAGTTGTTTATTACTGGCTGTAATATTATCACATAATAGAATAATTTTAATTAACACATTAGCTTTTGCCTAATACATAATTCTGTATTATTAAGTACATGATTCCACTGATGTTTCCTGTCAATAACATTTAAATTGAGCAAACAATATCAAAAATTTATGACAGTTCTTTTAAAAAGCACATCTGATTAGAAACTTAAATATATAAGTCTGAGTAGCTTGTTTAATAAAAACCAAATCATATTGTTCACAAAAATCATTAAAAATAAAATTTAAAATGACAACTTATAAAATCATGTTGACGATATATTAAAAGCAGTCCTAACAGAGTAAGTACAGCTTTAAGTAAATTATTCTGAAAATTAAGAAAAATTTTAAAAGAGACATCATCATTTAAGTCAAGCAGCTAGCAAAAGAATGACAGAAATAATATTAATAACAAAAGGTAAGAAAGAAGATAACAATTGATTCAATAAAGTTGGTATCTCAAAAAAGAAAACTAACACACAAATATTTATAAATATGGAACAAAGAAAAAAACGACTGAAATTATGAATGAAAGGATATGACCACAGATTTATTGAAGGATTTTTAAAATATGGAAGATTAAGAAGAAACATGTATAACTTTGAAAATGAGGACAAAATAGAACATTATCTATAAAAATATAAATTATGAAATCTGCTCAAGAAAATTGGAAATTTGAATAAGCTAATAAGCAGATATCTCACCTAAAATCACCTTTCTCTTGCCCCCAAATCTCCTGGCTCCCACTGTTTCTATATATATTTCTTTTGCCAAGCTAACAAAGAAAAAAATAATAATTCCTATTGCAAAATCTTTTTTCAAATAATTTTTTAAATAGGTGAAGTGCCTCATTTTACAGCATTATAATAACTTGAAACTAAAATCAGCCAGAGATGGTACAAGATAAGAAACTTATAATGTAATCTCACTTTTGAACAGATGTAAATATGCTACATAAAACTCTAATATGAAATAAATATAAAGAAAGATGAATCATAAGCAACTGACTTAACCTGGGAATGTAAAGGGCAAGCAACTTCAGAACATCTAGTAATATTGAACACAGCATTAAGATGGTAAAGTAAAACATCCATAGGATCATCTCAGAAGATGTTGATAAACATAAAATACTATTCAGCACTCACTCATAAAAAATACTAAGCAAACTGGGACTAGAAACTGCCTTGAGCAAGTAAAAATCACCTATGAAAACCTAAGTCTAGAATAAAAGTTAATGATAGAATTTTAGAAACATTCCTCTTAAAATAAGAAATCAATGCTTCTACTCAAATTATACTGGAGATTTTAGCAATTGAAACAAGACAATCAAAAAATGAAAGCATAATGATTGGAAAATTAAATTAGGTAAGAATAAAATGTGCTTTTGTACCCAAAAAATGGTATGATTGTTTACACAAAAATATGAGTCTACAGACAAATCATTAGAACTAATTCAATGTGGTTTCCAGAATCAAAATAAACATACAAAATCAAGAATGTTCCTACATATCAGCAATAAATCTTTAGAAACAGCCAAAGGAAAAAAAAAATCTCATTTAAAATAGCAACAAAGGGGGTGGAGCCAAGATGGCAGCATGAGTAGAGCAGCAGAAATCTCCTCCCAAAACCACATATATCTATGAAAATATAACAAATACAAATCTTTCTAAAATAGAGACCACAGGACACAGGACAACATCCAGACCACATCCACACCTGAGAGAACCCAGTGCCTCATGAAGGGTGTAAGATACAAGCCCTGGCCTGGCAGGACCCAAGCAGCCCTCCCCCCAGCTCCCGGCAGGAGGAGAGGAGTCAGCAGGGAGGGAGAAGAAGCCCAGGACTGCTGAACACCCAGCCCCAGGATTTTGGACCAGAGTGCAGACACAGTGCATGCGTGGGGTCCTGGATACTAGGGAAACAGGGCTACAGAACCAGTGAGCCAACGCTAGAGGCCGACGCTAGAGAACAAAGAAACGGGAGCGGCCATTGTATTTTTTTTCAGTGAGTGCATTTTGGAAGTCTTAAAGGGACAGGGACCCCAATACTAGGGAAACAGGGAAGCAAGACCAGTGAGAAGGTGCCTGAGACCACCCCTGAGGACAAAGAAATCGTGCTTTATTCTTTTTTTTTAAATTATTTGATTTTTTTTGCTGTTGTTGTTGCTGTTGTTGTTTTGGTTTGGAGAGTGCTTTTTGAAAGTCTTAAAGGGGCAGGGCAGGACACTTAGTCCACAGGCAGGGAATCTCGGGTTCTCTGGGCACTCTAACCCCCTGGGAAGCAGGGAGCACAGAGGACCCTGACAGAGATAAATAGCCTCCCAGCCGCTCCCCCTCCAATGGGGCTCCACCATTTTGGAGCAGCAGCCCGAGGCAGGCCACGCCCACAGCAACAGCGAGATAAACTCCATCACAGACGGACAGGAAGCAGAAGCCCTGTCTGCGCACACTGCCCAGCACAAGCCACTAGAGGTCGCTATTCTCCCAGGAGAGGAAGACCACAAAACAACAAGAAGGAGAGCTCTTCCAGCTGTCACTCGTACCAGCTCTGCAAACTATCTCTATCACCATGAAAAGGCAAAACTACAGGCAGACAAAGATCACAGAGTCAACACCTGAGAAGGAGACAGACCTAACCAGTCCTCCTGAAAAAGAATTCAAAATAAAAATCATGAACATGCTGACAAAGATGCAGAGAAAAATGCAAGAGCAATGGGATGAAGTCTGGAGGGAGATCACAGATGCCAGGAAGGAGAATACAGAAGTGAAACAAACCCTGGAAGAATTTATAAGCAGAATGGATAAGATGCAAGAGGCCATTGAAGGAATAGAAACCAGAGAACAGGAAGGTATAGAAGCTGACATAGAAAGAGAGAAAAGGATCTCCAGGAAAGAAACAATACTAAGAGAATTATGTGACCAATCCAAAAGGAACAATATCCGTGTTATAGGGGTACCAGAAGAAGAAGAGAGAGGAAAAGGGATAGAAAGTGTCTTTGAAGAAATAATTGCTGAAAACTTCCCCAAACTGGGGGAGGAAATAATCGAACAGACCATGGAAATACAAAGAACCCCCAAAAGAAAGGATCCAAGGAGGACAACACCAAGACACATAGTAATTAAAATGGCAAGGATCAAGGACAAGGAAAGAGTTTTAAAGGCAGCTAGAGAGAAAAAGGTCACCTATAAAGGAAAACCCATCAGGCTAACATCAGACTTCTCGACAGAAACCTTACAGGCCAGAAGAGAATGGCATGATATATTTAATACAATGAAACAGAAGGGCCTTGAACCAAGGATACTGTATCCAGCATAACTATCATTTAAATATGATAGTGGGATTAAACAATTCCCAGACAAGCAAAAGCTGAGGGAATTTGCTTCCCACAAACAACCTCTACAGGGCATCTTACAGGGACTGCTCTAGATGGGAGCACTCCTAAAAATAGCTCAAACAGAACAAAACACACAACATATGAAGAATGGAGGAAGAGGAATAAGAAGGGAGAGAAGAAAAGAATCTCCAGACAGTGTATATAACAGCTCAATAAGTGAGCTAAGTTAGGCAGTAAGATACTAAAGAGGCTAACCCTGAACCTTTGGTAATCACGAATTTAAAGCCTGCAATGGCAATAAGTACATATCTCTCAATAGTCACCCTAAATGTAAATGGGATTAATGCACCAATCAAAAGACACAGAGTAATAGAATGGATAAAAAAGCAAGACCCATCTATATGCTGCTTACAAAAAACTCACCTCAAACCCAAAGACACGCACAGACTAAAAGTCAAGGGATGGAAAAAAATATTTCAGGCAAACAACAGTGAGAATAAAGCAGGGGTTGCAGTACTAATATCAGACAAAATAGACTTCAAAACAAAGAAAGTAACAAGAAGGACACTACATAATGATAAAGGGCTCAGTCCAACAAGAGGATATAACCATTCTAAATATATATCCACCCAACACAGGAGCACCAGCATATGTGAAACAAATACTAACAGAACTAAAGAGGGAAATAGACTGCAATGCACTCATTTTAGGAGACTTCGACACACCACTCACCCGAGAGGATAGATCCACCAGGCAGAAAAGAAGTAAGGACACACAGGCACAGAATAAAACACTAGAACAGATGGACCCAATAGACATATATAGAACTCTACATCCAAAAGCAACAGTATATACATTCTTCTCAAGTGCACATGGAACATTCTCCAGAATAGACCACATACTAGCTCACAAGAAGAGCCTCAGTAAATTCCAAAATATTGAAATTCTACCAACCAACTTTTCAGACCACAAAAGCATAAAACTTGAAATAAATTCTACAAAGAAAAAAAAACGGCTCACAAACACATGGAGGCTTATGCTTCTAAATAATCAATGGATCAACGAACAAATCAAAATAGAGATCAAGGAATATACAGAAACAAATGACAAGAACAACACAAACCTCCAAATTCTGTGGGACGTAGTGGAAGCAGTGATAAAAGGAAAGTATATAGCAATCCAGGCACACTTGAAGAAGGAAGAACAATCCTAAATGGATAGTCTAACATCACAATTATCGAAACTGGAAAAAGCAGAATAACTGAGGCCTAAAGTCAGCAGAAGGAGGGACATAATAGAGATCAGAGAAGAAATAAATAAAATTGAGAAGAATAAAACAATAGCGAAAATCAACAAAACCAAGAGCTGGTTCTTTGAGAAAATAAACAAAATAGATAAGCCTCTAGCCAAACTTATTACGAGAAAAAGAGAATCAACACAAATCAACAGAATCAGAAATGAGAACGGAAAAATCACGACAGACTCCACAGAAATACAAAGAAATATTAAAGACTACTACGAAAACCTATATGCCAACAACCTGGAAAACCTAGAAGAAATGGACAACTTCCTAGAAAAATACAACCTCCCAAGACTGACCAAGGAAGAAACACAAAAGTTAAACAAACCAATTACGAGCAAAGAAATTGAAACGGTAATCAAAAAACTACCGAAGAACAAAATCCCGAGGCCAGACAGATTTACCTCAGAATTTTATCAAACACAGAGAACACATAATACCCATTCTCCGTAAAGTTTTCCAAAAAATAGAAGAGGAGGGAATACTCCCAAACTCATTCTATGAAGCCAACATCACCCTAATACCAAAACCAGGCAAAGACCCCAGCAAAAAAGAAAAGTACAGGCCAATATCCCTGATGAGTGTAGCTGCAAAAATACTCAATAAAATATTAGCAAACAGAATTCAACAGCATATCAAAAGGATCATATACCATGACCAAGTGGGATTCATCCCAGGGATGAAAGGATGGTACAACATTCAAAAATCCATCAACATCATCCACCACATCAACAAAAAGAAAGACAAAAACCACATGATCATCTCCATAGATGCTGAAAAAGCATTTGACAAAATTCAACATCCATTCATGATAAAAACTCTCAGCAAAATGGGAATAGAGGGCAAGAACCTCAACATAATAAAGGCCATATATGATAAACCCACAGCCCACATTATACTGAACAGTGAGAAGCTGACAGAATTTCCTCTGAGATTGGGAACTAGACAGGGATGCCCACTCTCCCCACTTTTATTTAACACAGTACTAGAGGTCCTAGCCATGGCAATCAGACAAAACAAAGAAATACAAGGAATCCAGAGTGGTAAAGAAAAGTTAAACTGTCACTATTTGCAGATGATATGATATTGTACATAAAAAACCCTAAAGACTCCACTCCAAAACTACTAGAACTGATATCGGAATACAGCAAAGTTGCAGGATCCAAAATTAACACACAGAAATCTGTAGCTTTCCTATTCACTAACAATGAACCAACAGAAAAAGAAATCAGGAAAACAACTCCATTCACAATTGCATCAAAAAGAATAAAATACCTGGGAATAAACCTAACCAAAGAAGTGAAAGACCTATACCCTGAAAACTACAAGTCACTCTTAAGAGAAATTAAAGGGGACACTAACAAATGGAAACTCATCCCATGCTCATAGCTAGGAAGAATTAATATCATCAAAATGGCCATCCTTCCCAAAGCAATATACAGATTTGATGCAATCCCTATCAAATTACCAGCAACATTCTTCAATGAACTGGAACAAATAATTCAAAAATTCATATGGAAACACCAAACACCCCGAATAGCCAAAGCCATCCTGAGAAAGAAGAATAAAGTACGGGGATCTCACTCCCCAACTTGAAATTCTACTACAAAGCCATAGTAATCAAGACAATTTGGTACTGGCACAAGAACAGAGCCACAGACCAGTGGAACAGATTAGAGACTCCAGAAATTAACCCAAACATATATGGTCAATTAATATTTGATAAAGGAGCAATGGACAAACAATGGCGAAATGATAGTCTCTTCAACAGATGGTGCTGGCAAAACTGGACATCTACTTGTAGGAGAATGAAACTGGACCATTGTCTAACCCCATATACAAAAGTAAACTCAAAATGTATCAAAGACATGAATGTAAGTCATGAAACCATTAAACTCTTGGAAAAAAACATAGGCAAACACCTCTTAGACATAAACATGAGTGACCTCTTCTTGAACATATCTCCCCGGGCAAGGAAAACAACAGCAAAAAATGAACAAGTGGGACTATATTAAGCTGAAAAGCTTCTGTACAGCAAAAGACACCATCAATAGAACAAAAAGGAACCCTACAGTATGGGAGAATACATTTGCAAATGACAGATCCAATAAAGGCTTGACGTCCAAAATATATAAAGAGCTCACATGCCTCATCAAACAAAAAACAAATAACCCAATTAAAAAATGGGCAGAAGAACTGAACAGACAGTTCTCGAAAAAAGAAATACAGATGGCCAACAGACACATGAAAAGATGCTCCACATCGCTAATTATCAGAGTAATGCAAATCAAAACTACAATGAGGTATCACCTCACACCAGTAAGGATGGCTGCCATCCAAAAGACAAACAACAACAAATGTTGGCAAGGCTGTGGAGAAAGGGGAACCTTCAAACACTGCTGGTGGGAATGTAAATTAGTTCAACCATTGTGGAAAGCAGTATGGAGGTACATCAAAATGCTCAAAACAGACTCACCATTTGACCCAGGAATTCCACTTTTAGGAATTTACACTAAGAACTCAGCCATCAAGTTTGAGAAAGACAGATGCACCCCTATGTTTATGACAGCACTATTTACCATAGCCAAGAATTGGAAGCAACCTAAATGGCCATTGGTAGATGAATGGATAAAGAAGATGTGGTACATATACACAATGAAATACTACTCAGCCATAAGAAGAGGGCAAATCCTACCATTTGCAGCAACATGGATGGAGCTGGAGGGTATTATGCTCAGCGAAATAAGCCAAACAAAGAAAGAGAAATACCAAATGATTTCAATCATCTGTGGAGTATAAGAACAAAGGAAAAACTGAGGGAACAAAACAGCAGCAGAATCACAGAACTCAGGAATGGACTAACAGGTACCAAAGGGAAAGGCACTGGTGAGGATGGGTGGGTAGGGAGGGATAAGGGGGCGGGAAGAAGAAGGGGGGTTTTAAGATTAGCATGCATGGGGGTGGTGGGAGAAAGGGGAGGGCTGTACAACACAGAGAAGACAAGTAGTGATTCTACAACATTTTGCTATGCTGATTGACAGTGACTGTAAAGGGGTTTATAGGGGGGACCTGGTATAGGGGAGAGCCTAGTAAACCTAATATTTGTCATATATGTGTAGATTAATGATAACAAAAAAAAAAAAAGCATTTCCTGTCTGGTGACCTCCAATGAGTTCTACACAATGGTATAATGTGCATATGAAAGTGAGTGCAAATGGTCCGTTTGTGTTTATACAGAGGATCAAAGCCTAATTTGGGTACCCAGAAAATGAACTAAGATATGATATGAAGAAGAACTTCCAACATCAGCACTCTCTGGAAGAGTCATACCAGAAAATGATCATCAAAAAAACCTCCACAAAAATCCAGGCGATGCTGCAGTTTTAGCTGCATCCATCCCACCAGTTCCTGGACTTGCCATTGGAATGAAGAAGGAGATATCTAAGCTGGCCTGTGCATACAGTAAAGCAACAAATTTTACTGGATCTCTACTGTTGGAACTCAACCAAGAATTAGGAGAAGTGCAAGTTGTAGTGCTCCAAAATCTTACAACTACAGACTATCTACTGTTAAAAGAACATATGGGATGTGAACAGTTCCCAGGAATGGGTTGTTTTAATTTTTCAGATTTCTCTCAGACTGTTCAAGTACAGTTGGACAATATCCATTATATCAAAGATAAATTCTCACAAATGCCTACGATGCCTAACTGGTTTTCTTGGCTTCACTGGAGATGGCTGGTAATTATAGATCTGCTTTGTTTATGTCACCATATTCTGATTATGTTAATATGTGTGCGCAAATTAGTAGTTTAAAACCTATACATACTTAAGGTACTCTACAAGAAGGTATGTCAAAGAAATAATCAATCCTCCCATGTTTTCTTCCATCTGCTACATCTATAGCTTTTCTTCTTCCTTCCTAATTACAACCCTTAAATAGAATTCATGCCTCATATCGAATTTACCAAGTATCATATTTTCTCCAAGTGGTAAAGATACCTCAAGACAAATGCTGGGCATAGAAACCACAGGGCATAAATCTGCAAAGAAGTAAAAAAGCTAACCTTTTCAAACAATATGGCTTCTCTCTCACTTACCAACTTTACATCTCCCTGTATGGCCCCGGAAGATGACTCGTTAGCCAGAGATGGTTAAGATTCCTCAAGGGAGGGACAACTTAAGACAGGCACAGTCGCAGGGGGGCCATCAGGTTAGAAATTGGGGATCAACAGAGGTGAGGCTTAGAACCTCACCCCCCCTGTTCTGAGAGAAATCTTCTGCATCCGTGGATGTTTTATTGCCCTTCTCTAGCTTGGATTAACACATAGTCTACAGGCACACAGCTGATCATCTACAATTGCTCTCTTACAACACTAAACTATGTTTTCTACCTTTATCTTGCATCTACCTACCACTTCAGCATTTTATTAAAAATAATAATAATAATAATAATAATAATAATAATAATAATAATAAAGGGAGAAATGTGGGATCCACATATAAATCAAGTATAAAAATCAAACGAATATTCATATTTGACCTGATTGTTTATAGTTCAAAATGCGTGATCAAAACCGAAAGTTTCTGTGATGACTGCCCTTGTACTGTTCACCATGTAAGAACTTATTCACTATGTAAGAATTTGTTCACCATGTAAGAACTTGTTCGTTATGCTTCAGAAGATTGGAGACTGACGAGAATTAGGCTTGAGATGGATTAATGATTGTGCATTGATCATTGACTCCCCTATACAGAATTTTATTGTTAACAACCATTTGATCAATAAATATGAGAGATGTCCTCTCAAAAAAATAAAATAAAATAAAATAGCAACAAAATCTTAAGTAGGAATGATTTGACATAGAATGTGAAAATACAGAGAAATTGTAAAGCCTTATAAATTTCATAAACTATAAATTAATGGAAGCATGCTACATATTTTCTGGCAAGATGATATAAAGATATCATTTCTTTCTGAATTACAAGTTCAATGCAATTGCATTAAAATTCAGAATTTTTCTTGTAACTTGGTATACAAACCTCAAAATTGGAATAGAAAAAAAGACTGAAAATCGGTAATCAGTTTTGAAGAATACCAGGTAGGAAGATTTGGCTTACTAGGTATTGATTTTGATATAAAGTTAGACTAATATGTAAACGAAATAGAATAATGCCTTGGACTCCAGTATGCTCCAGGTGGTCTGCCTTCTTCAAGAAAGGACTTGTCAGAGCTGCTTCTAATATTGTGTGCAGGCAACTTCTGATGTCATTCCTTCAGGGTTTGACTCAGCAGAGGGCCACTTTCTCCAGGGCACACCCTTTCTAGATGTGCCCACATCCAAGTTCTGACTGAAGTGGGAGTGTGAAAACCAGAGCTTTTCATAGGACAGTTTTCAGGTCTTGGTACATCCAGAGATCCCTGTAGGGGTGGCAGTCTTTTCTGGCCCTGCACCGCAGGTTGGCTTCTCATCTTCCCAATCTTGCTCCCTAGTCCTCCTTCCACGGTGCCATCCCTGGTAAATATCCTGCACCCCAACCTCCTTCTCTGCACGACTTCCAGATCTCCCAGTTTGTGATATAGAGAGCCAGAAACAATCCACAAAGTTAGGAATTCTGATAATGATAGGGATCTACCCTGCATATCAGTGGAGAAATATTCTGCTCAGTATACTGTGCTGGGACAATTGACTACATTGGACAAACCAATCATATCTCACATTGTGCATAGCAATCTGTCAATTAATGAACTAAATTTGAAAAGCAAAACTTTAAAATATTAGAAAACTGTAGGAGAATATTTAACACCTTGGATAAAACTTCTATATGACAAAAGAAAGTATAAATAAAGTTGCAAGAGAAAGCAAGCTGAGAGAATATATTTAATACACATATGCGTGAGAAAGCTTGGCACCTGAAATTTATAAAAAAACTTCCACAACTTATTAAGAAAGGCAACCAAATGAACAAATCAGAGAAGTCTAAGAATAGTCAATTCACAGGTAAAGACACTCAAGTTGCCAATCACCATGTAGAAAGATGTTCAAATTCATTCGTAATCAGGAGGAATTAAATTAAAACAAAAAAAGACAAAATCTCCCCTTCTGGTTTGGTAAGAATTTCAAAATCTGACAGTATCTAATGCTGGAGCAATCAGATTTCACATACACTATTGGTAGGATTGCCCTTATTTAACCTTTGAAGAGCAACTTATCACTAATTCCCTATCAAAGTACATACTTTAGTGATACTCTGTTAAATTTTCACAAAGAGATTCATACTGGACATTCATTTAGCATTCAGAAAGAAAAAAGAAAGAAGGAAGGAAAGAAAGGGAGGAAGGAAGGAAAGAAGGAAGGAAGGGAGGTAGGGGAGGAATAAAGGTATAAAGAAAAATCAGAAACAATCTATATGTCATTCAGTAGGAAATGGATAACTATATTTGGCATGTTCACAAAGGAATATTATATGGTAATAAATATTCATGAAAAAATCACTTAATAAGAAAAAGATCTTGAAAATAATGTGCAGAGAAAAAAGTTGTATGAATATGAACAATACTATTCATTTAAATATTTAATATAATCTTAACAATAATATATACTGCATATGTACAAGTGGAAGTAGTATAAAGACATAATGTAAATAATAAACACCAAGTTCAGAGTGCAGGTTATTTCAGGATGGGAGGGGAGTGAGTGGGATCAAAGAAAGCTATAGGTATGGCTTTGACTCTGTCAAAATGATATATTATTATTATTTTAAAATCTGAAACTGGTGTCCTATGCTAAGTGTAATGCTAAAGAGACTATGACATACACTGTAACATAATGCTGCATATAATTATTTTTTTGCATTTCAATAAGACTAGCTTTATTTTATTATTATTATTTTTTGTTATCATTAATCTACAATTACATGAAGAACATTATGTTTATTAGACCTCCCCCTTCACCAAGTCCCCCCCACACAGCCCATTACAGTCACTGTTCATCAGCATAGCAAGATGCTGTGGCATCACTACTTGTCTTCTCGGTGTTGCACATCCCTCACTATGCCCCCACACATATTATACATGCTAATTGTAATGCCCCCTTTCTTTATCCCCACCCTTATCTCTCCCTTCCCACCCATCCTCCCCAGTCCCTTTCCCTTTGATAACTATTAGTCCATTCTTGGGTTCTGTGATTCTGCTGCTGTTTTGTTCCTTCAGTTTTTCCTTTGTTCTTATACTTCACATATGAGTGAAATCATTTGCTACTTCTCTTTCTCTGCCTGGCTTATTTCACTGAGCATAATACCCTCTAGCTCCAACCATGTTGTTGCAAATGGTAGGATTTGTTTTCTTCTTATGGCTGAATAATATGCCATTGTGTATATGTACCACATCTTCTTTATCCATTCATCTACTGATGGACACTTAGGTTGTTGCTTCCATTTCTTGGCTATTGTAAATAGTGCTGCAATAAACATAGGGGTGCCTCTGTCTTTCTCAAACTTGATTGCTGCATTCTTAGGGTAAATTCCTAGGAGTGGAATTCCTGGGTCAAATGGTGAGTCTGTTTTGAGCATTTTGATGTACCTCCATACTGCTTTCAACAATGGTTGAACTAATTTACATTCCCACCAGCAGTGCAGGAGGGTTCCCTTTTCTCCACGACCTCGTCAACAGTTGTTGTTGTTTGTCTTTTGGATGGTGGTGATCCTTATTGGTGTGAGGTCATATCTCATTGTGGTTTTAGTTTACATTTATCTGATGACTAGCGATGTGGAGCATCTTTTCATGTGTCTGTTGGCCATCTGAATTTCTTCTTTGGAGAACTGTCTGTTCAGCTCCTCTTCCCATTTTTTAATTGGATTATTTGCTTTTTGTTGAGGTGCATGAGTTCTTTATATATTTTGAATGTCAACCCTTTAATGGATCTTTCATTTATGAATATATTCTCCCATACTGTAGGGTACATTTTTATTCTATTGACGGTGTCCTTTGCTGTACAGAAGCTTTTCAGCTTGATATAGTTCCACTTGTTCATTTTTGCTTTTGTTTCCCTTCCCCAGGGAGACATGTTCATGACGGAGTCGCTCATATTTATGTCCAAGAGATTTTTGCCTATGTTTTTATCTAACAGTATTATGATTTCATGACTTACATTCAGGTCTTTGATCCATTTTGAATTTACTTTACTGTATGAGGTTAGACAGTGATCCAGTCTCATTATCTTACATGTAGCTTTCCAATTTTGCCAGCACCATCTGTTGAAGAGATTGTTCCGCATTGTATGTCCATGGCTCCTTTATCATATATTAATTGAACATATATGTTTGGGTTAATGTCTGGAATCTCTAATCTGTTCCACTGGCCTGTGGCTCTGTTCTTGTGTCAGTACCAAACTGTCTTGATTACTGTGGCTTTGTAGTAGAGCTTGAAGTTGGGGAGCAAGACCCCCCCACTTTATTATTCCTTCTCAGGATTGCTTTGGCTATTCGGGGCCTTTGGTGTTTCCATATGAATTTTTGAACCAGTTGTTCCAGTTCATTTAAGAATGCTGTTGGTAATTTGATAAGGATTTCATCAAATCTGTATATTGCTTTGGGCAGGATGGCCATTTTGATTATATTATTCTGCCTAGCGAAGAACATGGGATGAGTTTCCATTTCTTAGTCTCCTCTTTAATTTCTCTTAAGAGTGTCTTATAGTTTTCAGGGTATAGGTCTTTCACTTCTTTGGTTAGGTTTATTCCTAGGTATTTTATTCCTTTTGATGCTATTGTGAATGGAATTGTTTTCCTGATTTCTCTTTCTATTAGTTCACTGTTAGTGTATAGGAAAGCCACAGATTTCTTTGTGTTAATTTTGTATGTAACTTTGCTGTATTCTGATATCAGTTCTAGTAGTTTTGGAGTGGAGTCTTTAGGGTTTTTTATGTACAATATCATGTCATCTGCAGATAGTGACAGTTTAACTTCTTCTTTAAAAATTTGGATTCCTTGTATTTCTTTGTTTTTTCTAACTGCCATGGCTAGGACCTCCAGTACTATGTTGAATAACAGTGGGGAGAGTGGGCATCCCTGTCTTGTTCCCAGTCAAAAGAGGAAAAGCTTACAGCTTCTCACTGTTCAGGGTGGTGTTGGCTGTGGGTTTATCACATATGGCCTTTATTATGTTGGGGTACTTGCCCTCTATACCCATTTTGCTGACAGCTTTTATCATGAATTGATGTTGAATTTTGTCGAATGTTTTTTCAGCATCTATGAAGATGATCATGTGGTTTTTGTCCTTTTTGTTTATGTGGTGGATGATATTGTTGGATTTTTTAATGTTGTATCATCCTTGCATCCCTGTGATGAATGCCACTTGGTCATGTTGTATGATCCTTTTGATGTATTTTTGAATTCGGTCTGCTAATATTTTGTTGAGTATTTTTACATCTATGTTCATCAGGGATATTGGTCTGTAGTTTTCTTTTTTGGTGGGGTCTTGCCTGGTTTTGGTATTAGGGTGATGTTGGCTTCATAGAATGAGTTTGCGAGTATTCCCTCCTCTTCTATTTTTTGGAAAACTTTAAGAAGAATGGGAATTATATCTTCTCTGTATGGCTGATAAAATACTGAGGTAAAAACCATCTGGCCCGGGGGTTTTGTTCTTGGGTAGGTTTTTGATTTCCCCTTCAATTTCTCTTCTGGTAATTGGTTAGTTTAGATTTTGTCTTTCTTCCTTGGTCTGTCTTGGAAGGTTGTATTTTTCTAGGAAGTTGTCCATTTCTTCTAGGTTTTCCAACTTCTTAGCATATAGGTTTTCATAGTATTCTCTAATTATTCTTCGTATTTCTCTGGGCTCTGTCTTGACGTGTCCTTTCTCATTTCTGATTCTGTTGATGTTTGTTGATTCTCTTTTTCTCTTAATAAGTCTGGCAAGAGGCTTATCTATTTTGTTTATTTTCTCAAAGATCCAGCTCTTGGTTTCATTGATTTTTTCTATTCTTTTATTGTTCTCAATTTTATTTATTTATTCTCTGATCTTTACTATGTCTCTGCTTCTGCTGACTTTAGGCCTCATGTTTTCTTCTTTTTCCTATTTCTATAATTGTGATGTTAGATTATTCATTTGGGATTGTTCTTCCTTCTTTATATGTTCCTGGATTACTATATACTTTCTTTTTAAGACTACTTTTGCTGCATCCCACAGAAGTTGGAGCTTTGTGTTGTTGTTATCATTTATTTCCATATATTGCTTGATCTCCATTTTAATTTGGTCGTTCATCCATTTGGTTATTTAGGAGCATGTTGTTAAGCCTCCATGTGTTTGTGGGCCTTTTGCTTTCTTTGTATAATTTAATTCTAGTTTTATACCTCTGTGGTCTGAAAAGTTGGATGGTAGAATTTCATTCTTTTGGAATTTACTGAGGCTCTTTTTGTGGCCTAGTATGTGGTCAGTTCTGGAGAATGTTCCATGTGCACTTAACAAGAATGTGTATCCTGTTGCTTTTGGATGTAGTGTTCTATAGATGTCTATTTGATCCATCTGTTCTAGTGTGTTGTTCAGTGCCTCTGTGTCCTTACTTATTTTCTGTCTGGTGGATCTGTGCTTTGGGGTGAATGCTGTGTTGAAGTGTTCTAAAATGAATGCATTGCATTTTGTTTCCTCCTTTAGTTCTGTTAGTATATATTTCACATATGCTGGTGCTCCTGTGTTGGGTGCATATATATTTATAATGGTTATATCCTCTTGTTGGACTGAGTCCTTTATCATTATGTAGTGTCCTTCTTTATCTCTTGTTTCTTTCTTTGTTTTGAAGTCTATTTTGTCTGATACTCGTACTGCAACCCCTGCTTTTTCAGATTTGGGAAGTTTTCAGTAACTACCTCCTCAAAGACACTTTCTATCCCTTCCTCTCTCTCTTCTTCTGGTATCCCTAGAATGCGAATATTGTTCTGCTTGGATTGTTCACACAGTTCTCTCAATATTCTTTCAGTCTTAGAGGTCCTTTTTTCTCTCTGTGCTTCAGTTTCTTTGTATTCCTCTTCTCTAGTTTCTATTTCATTTATTGTCTCCTCCACTGTATCCAACCTGCTTTTAATACCCTCCATTGTGCTCTTCAATGATTGAATCTCTGACCTGAATTCATTTCTGAGTTCCTGGATGTCTTTCCTACCTCCATTAGCATGTTGATGATTTTTATTTTGAACTCCCTTTCAGGAAGAGTCATGAGGTCCATATCATTTAAATATTTCTCAGGAGTTGTATTAATAATTTTACTCTGGACAAGGTTCCTTTGGCATTTTGTGTTTGTATATGGCGCCCTCTAGTTTCCAGAAGCTCTATTCTGGAGCAGCTCAGCCCCTGAAGCAATGTTGGGGGTGGCAGGGGAGTGGTACTGATGCCTGCGGGGAGGAAAGAGCTGTTCCCCGCTTCCTGGCTGCTGTGCCTGTGTCCACTGCCTGAACCAGTGTGCTGAGCACACAGGTATAAGCTTTTGTCCCAACACAGCCGGATATGGATCCCTGCTTTCCTCAAGCTGCCGGAATCCCAGTCTCCCCAGGAACTCTGCCTTTATTAACTTTCCAACCAGGTTGTCATGCCAGTCTCATGAAAGCACCATGAAATGTAGGTTTGTGCTCCCAGCGCAGATCTCTGGAGCTAGGTGTTCAACAGTCCCAAGCCTTCCTCTCCCTCCCTGCTCCATTTCTCTTCCTCCTGCCGGTGAGCTGGGGTAGGGGAGGGGGTCGGGTCCCGCAGAGCCACAGCTCTGGTATGTTACCCAGTTCACTGAAGTCTGCTCTTTTCTCCAGGTATGTGCACTTTCAGTATTAGTTGTTCTCTTTCAGTATTAGTTGCACTAACTACATTTTCTGATTGTATCCAGTTTTAGGAGGAAACCTCTGTGTCTCCTCTAACACCGCCATCTTTAATCCTCTCATTTTATTATTATTTTTTGAACAATAGATGTGATCTAGAAGCAAATGTAGGTATGTACCCAGGGGCAGACATGACCTGGTACTTAACAAAGGGGCTGCTGTGACATAAAAGAAACAGGAAATTAGGAGAAAATTATATTTCATGTGCTGTCTGCTTGAATAATCTGGAGGTGCAAGTTAACTGAAAAATGTGCTCTGACAAGCATTCAGCATGAACCAATAAGAAGAAAAAAGGAGGAAAAAAACCACCAGAAGTTGCTTCCTGAGAACAATGTAGTGGCAGCATGAGAGCCGGCATCAACTCACAGTTTCTCATTCTCCCCATTTTCTATAATATTCCTCTTTTCTTCTGTTTCCTCTTGAAGATGTTATTCTGGTAAAACTGAAGCTCTCGCATGCTTTCGCTAATGTCGTCAATTGCCTTCCGCCAAAATGCTGCGATCAGCGGCAGTTATCAGGCAGGCCATCTCAATAACCTGGTCCTTCCTAATGTCCGATCCTGTCATCTCCAGGTCCACCCCGACCATCCACCAGGCTATGCTCTCCACGTCCGCCCCGGCTGCACTGCCCGCGCGGACACCCTGTGAGCCGAGCCGCCAGTGATTGCTGCTCACTGCATATACCTTTTAATTTGAAATTTATATAGCAAAAAAAATTGGTTTAAAACACCTATTTTGAGAGATAAATTGCTATTAAGCTATTCTCCAGTGTTTCCTATTTTCTTTTAACAAAAAATAACCTCTAAAATATAGTTTAATATGTGTGACCTAATTTAAAATTGACAAAAGTATTCCTAACAGTTCTGAGGTTGAGTCTATGCTGGACCATGTACTATCTATAATTTCCAACAGACCAAGATGATAATCCTATTCACTCCAACATAGTTTTAATCAGCTTTATCTACAAAGGATATCTTACATTGGGGCTCTTATTTATATCTAAAATGACACTCTGTGTTTTCAAACCAAGGGAACTTTTGGCTTCCACCTACCTGTTTAGTGGAACTTATTAGGTCAACTAATCAACAACCACTAAAATGAGTGCTCAAATGTGGAAACAGCATACTGGCTGCATGCCTACCATAAAAATATAATTTTATGCTCCTTTACATATTATTTATGTGGACTCAGTCTTCATTTCAATGTCAAACACTTATTTTTCTTGCAGTAAGATATTTACCAATAATCTGACATTAAAACAAAGCAAGGTGTTAACAATTTCTTAAGTACACTAAATTACAAATACTTTTTCAACTTCTTCACAAATTGTTCAATGAATAAAAATTCTTATATATTCTTAGATTAAATTATATTCTGAGTTTAGAATGAAACATTTCTGCTACTTTGATATTCCATAAAAATAAAGCAAACACCCACTCAAGCCAATCTTTTATCTTGAACTCCATTTTCCCTCTTTGCATTACAAAAATAAAAGGAAGAATGAAAAAGAGTCCAAGAAAAGAAGGTATTCATAATCATTGTGCTCCCAACAACTCAAACCATTGTCAATGTTTTGTTTTCCATTCAAGTGCTAGAGCATGATTACAGACACCACATTCCACATACACAGCATTTGAGAGCCTTGCTAGCCCAATTTGGTTTTCCAAGATTTGACTTTGTTTGCTTTGACTCAGTACAAGAAACTTTTCTATGGACCAAAGATCATAGTATTGGACAAAACCCATGCTTTCTGCTCCTCTGTGATCTAAGCCCTCTTGTATTTGGGCACAGCCTGATGACTCGTTATTTTCAGTGGATGTGGGTGAGAATGACATGTGTCTCTTCTGGGCCAACCCAGTAAAGCTCAGCTGTTCTTTCTCCACATGCATTCTCATCTCACATGCTGACCCAGTACGGGGGATTCAGTGTAGGGCTTTGAAGGCCGAGGGGGCTGGAGAGGCTTTAGAAGCAAGGAGACTGTGTTCCCTGAATGACTATGACCCACATTAGTTGGTGACACAACTGAAAGTAGACCTTTTACTATGTTAAGAAAATGAGATGACATATTTTGCCTGAATAACAGCTGGTATTATTTGCCTGAATACAATTATAAAATGATAGAAGGTGCTCTTTCAATTTTTTTAATAAAGTCAACAGAAAGAATTAATGGGAAGTGTAATCTTAGCAGGAGGTTCTTCATGATCACCTACTCACCCACATTCAGCATTCCCTACCCACTTCCCAGCACACCGGCCCTCTGCTCTCCCCACCTTCCACCCTTTTGCCTCATTTAGCCAGCTAAGTTTCCTCACCCCTTTTGGGTTGGACCAGATACTAAGGAAGAGGCTGACCATTTGTTGAGAGAGAAAAGGATATATTTGAGTTGACTGTTCTTATATTAAGATGGTTTCAAGCACTCTGAGTCAAACAGACACATAAAGCTGACTCCTTATATATGTTTTGTGAATTCTGAAGAGACCACTGGGAATACACAACCACTATGTCCCATAGTACAGGTGATGCATTTTCCTTTGTCTGGGTATTCACCCCTCATCACTTCTTGCATCAGTGGCTTATTCTAAACAGATGTTCCATCATTTTTTCAGGCAGCCCTCCTGAAAAAAATTTAAAACACCTCTTAGGTAGGACTGTCTTACCTCACTTAGCCCACCTCTAAGTCCACAGAAACTAAGCATACTTTGCTCCAACAAATGGCAAGAGAACAGTTCAATCTTATGCTAGCATGAAGCTCTTCTCACCAGGCCATTAAAGCAGCTGGCAGCCATCTTTCATACTCTATATTTCTCACTTCAGCAGGACACCAGTTCCTCTGAGAGGCTCTGCTGAGGGCCCTTAATTTGACTTCAGAAGAAAATTGAAACAAAGGTCCTTCCTGTTGGTGGTAAGGGCAGGGAGAAGGCTGCAATCAAGTACAGCTTTATCCAAAGAGATTCTCTTCACAATCCTGCCTAAATGTCTACAATTAAACTGCCTTATCCTTTGTTATTGGGTGAGGGATATAAAAGTTGTATAACCCAGATTTTGGTTATATATATCTGAAGTTTTTATAGAATGGCCTGTCTCACAATTCACTTTTGGTATCTGATTTGATTAATCTCAGTGATTCATCTGAAACTTCCAACTTTACATCCTTATAACATTCTTATACTGATTTTATAGCTTTCTCTATATTTTTATTAATATTTGTGCTAATATTTTGGTTATCTACTGTTATACAAAAATCTCCATAGTAGGAGCATAAAACAACAATGCTATTATTATCTGTCTCAGTGATTCTGAAGGTTGACTGGCCTTGACTTGGCAGTTCTTATTTAGAAAGTCTTGTGTGTAGTTGCGGCTGATATTATCTGAAAGTCTTCCTTACTCACATATATGGAACCCAGACTGGAAAGATTCAAATTACTGAAGGCTGGGAGTTGGAACTCTCTGGGCATGTCTCTCTACCTCTATGTAGTCTCTTTACAGGGGCTCTCAGAGACCAACATGAGGGCTTCATAATAGCCAGACTTTTTTCATTGTACCTAAGAGTTCCTAAGGCACATTTCAAGAGATAGAGGTAGATGGAATTTTTATCATCATTTGCAATCTATCCTCAAAAGTCACTCATTGTTCTTCTGCTGTCTATTAGTCCTATACCCAGAGAGGTTCAAGAAGAGGGAATATAGCCTCTACCTCTTCATGGAGGAGTGGCAAAATTCTGGAAGAGCATGTGGCAATGGAAATATTGTTGGAATCTGTATTAGTCATAGTTCTCTAGAACAGGACCAGTAGGATAGATACATGTAAAGAGATTCATTTTAAGGAATTGGCTCACACAATTAGGGAGACTGACAAGTCCCAAACTCTGGTGGGCAAGCTAGACACCCAAGAGAGTTGATGGTATAGTTCTAGTTCAAATGCCAGCAGACTTGGGACCCAGGGAGAGCCCGTGTTTCAGTTCAAGTACAGAAGGCATGGAAAAGACCAGCATCCTAGCTCACAGCACTTAGGCAAAAGGTGTTCTTTCTTATTCTGTCTTTTTTGTTCTATTCAGGTGTTCATTTGATTGTATGAGGCCTACCCACACTAGGAAGTGAAATCTATTTTACTCAAAACTGATTCGAATGATAATCTCACCCAAACACCCCAACAGACACACCCAGAATAACATTTGACCAAATGTCTATGTACTCCAAGAGGTTCACTCAAGTTGACACATAAAATTAACCATCACAGTCTTAAAAAAAGACATTCTGTCACAATTCATATATCCATGCTACACATAAGAGAGCATATGTCAAATGTTAATACCTAATCTCTATTCATTACAAAAATGACTATATACTTTGCTAAAGACTAAGGGGTGTCCTAAACCTTAAATTCTCATTGTTTATCCTACTTCTGAATGGTATATTGATTACTTTTCCTGTGTATGTTGCTCTCTGCTTCTTTGTATCAGAACTTCTGTGCCTACTGTGGAAAATTCTCAGCAGGTCTGTCTGCAATTATACCAAGTTCAGATTTTGAGCATAAAGCTTCCATGATTATCTTTCTACAATCATCCCAAGTCCTACTCTTCATTTGCATTGCACCAATCCTTGCAACCCTAGAACTTGAGGGAAGCTTGTTACTGAGTTCTGAATAATGCCCATAGCAGCCTTCACTTGCCAGGAACTCCTCTTCTCCCTTATGTAAAGGCTAAGTAAATGAATTTGGAATTACACATTCCTGGCTTCAAACACTGGCTTTGCCGCTTACAATCTGTGTCACTTTGGGAAATAAAATTAATCACCCTGAGCTTCAGTTTTCTCACCTAAAAAATGGAGTAGTCAAGACCTTACATGTTGGTAGTGACAATGAAGTATCATGATGAGTATTAAGTATTTAGCATGGTGATTGACACAGAGTAGAACTTCAAGTACTGTCAAATATTGTTATTTTTGATGATTGCCTTTGTAACTTACTTTTTTGTTGCACCAGCATGGGAAGGGTGTTTACATAGGCCATTTTAACTTTGGCAAGAAATAAATGTCTTCTAGCTGGGGTACTTACTAAATAAACCCATAGCATACTTGACACTGTGAGACACCTGGCATGAGAATCACTAAAAGTTTGTTCTTTAGTAATTGTTTGTTACATGCTAGGAAGAAAACAACAGAAATAGCATTAATTAGAATTGGGTATGTGCCTGCCACACTATTGGGAACTTTACACTTAACACATCAGAGCCTTAGTTTTCTTACCTCTGAAATGGGGATAAAAATAGTAGAAATCTCATAGTGTTGTTAAAACAATTAAATGAGATAATGGATTAAAACTGTTTATATTACCCAAGTAAACAATTGCTTTGGTCATGAAATATATAGGTCAAAAATAAAGAAGTATTTTGTTAAAATATGCATATTTCATATATTTTATATTTTTATATACAAATATATATATTTACACATTAATTTTTATATATTTGTATTAAATTTTTATTAAGTTATATATGTAAATGCATATATTTTATTTTTATTAATAATTCTTATTAAAGAAAATAACAGGAACATCTAGTTTTGACATTAATGATGTTAATCAATAAACATTTATAGGACAATGTGTAACATTCTTAGGAGCTTACGCATTTACAAAATAAAAATTAAATTACAAATTAAATATAAACTAAATGAAAACCCAAAATAATCAAAACATTAATTCAATGTGACAGATAACACTGATGTGCTAAAACGTAGCAGAAGTTGAAATTAGTATTAGAGAAATGTAGCCTCAGGACTCTTTTTACATTTAATCTGCTCCCTTGTTTTCCCTTCAGTTACATTAATGTAGAGAATGAATGCTCACATTAGCATGCTTTATAAAATGACATTCATAACTTCAAGGTTATGTACTAGTTCATGATAATCAGACTCCACACTTAACTAAAATATTGTCAATAAAACAAAAGTCAGTTTTATTGCACTTTCTCTTTAAAACTCTGAAGATAGGGCTGCCATGTGGCTCCACTGAAATCTGCATTAAGTAGTGCTAACTTTTGCTTTCCTGGTTATGTGCCTTTATTTCCTTATTTATTCAGTTTATTTTTTGATCCTTTTCTCATGCCCACACTAGAATGTATAAACTCCATGTTTATTGCTGTATCTTTTCAACTGAACCCAGTCCTGGCCAAATAAATACTTGAATTAATTAATTAATGTGCAATTTAATGATTGCTGAAATTGGGTGCAGAAAAGACTTCACTGTTTATTTGCTGCCACACTTAGAGGTAACATTAGGTACACAAACAAGATCCATATAATGCATTTTTTTCCAAAATGGGGTTATAGTATGCACAACTTCAGTGCCTACAGCAAATCTTACATGGCAAATTCAATCTTAGACAAATGAATTAGGAAAACTGAAATTGCAAATCAGTGCTCCTTTGTAAGGCGATTATTTAAATGACTGAGAATTAATTTATATTAAGGTATTTTGGGGGGATGAACATTAAAATGACAGGCAAAAAAATTCTCAAAGACAACATAGTTAAGTATTTCCTGAAGGTTTTTCAGCCCATTTGGGAAATACTAGTGTACAATGTATATGCATATTATCATTTGTTCTTTGTTATAGAGGCTTCTTTTTCCCCAAGAAATTTACAGATTTCATATTCAGAGGCAGTTGCACCAGGACTGTGGGAAGGGCTCCTGGGGTCAAATTAATTGGAGAAATTAAGGATGGTACAACTCAGAGACAGAGGCAATGGTGAAATCTCCAAAGTTCACAGCTGCACTTAAAAGGTCAAGGTCAGTTCAGCTTCCCATACCTGCTGCTATGAGTGAAAATTCTAAAAGAAGATTTTTTTGATACAAGAATTAAAGGTAGGTAGCTTCTGGAGAGTATCTTTATTTTATTTTCACATCTGTGGAAATTAAATTTCTTGACCTGTGAAAAGTGGTTGGACTTAATAAACTCTCAGAACCATTCTAATTCTATGTAGTTTATACTAAATTCTGATTGTATTTACAGGCAAACTCTGTGAGAACTGCCAGTTTTCCACTCTTAAATTATTTTGCTACACATATCACATGGAGTGATGAAAGTCTCAAAATTATGCATAAGAACCTAGAAATATTTATTATGTATTTATTTCATTTGAATGCTTATGAGTATATTTTTTCTAAGTTTTATAAATTACTGTAAGCAAAATCTTAGTCTCTCCAAGATTTCTAAATAGATTTTTTAAATACCCATTACTAAAAATGTTAGTTCTGATTTTATGAAGAACAATTACTTTTTATTACTTTTTATGTGTATCTATATATCAGTTACAACACAAATAGGTTTAAACCCCAATTCATTTTAATAAGATTTGTTTTTGATTTTCTTGTATATTTTGAAGAAAGTGGACACCCATGCTAACACCCTTAAAATAGTATTTCCGATTCCTGCAAGCTGACTCTCACTTATAAAATATTCAAATATCTCATTTTTATGATATTTCAATTAAATGTACATTCTACACTTATTGTTATCAAACTAAATAAAAGTATTAGCTATCTACAAACCTTATTAATTAAAGAACATGAATATCAAGCTACTGTTTGACCCATGCAGAAATAATCAATTCTGGTTCTGCTGTTTGTCCTTCAAATGGCTATTTTCCATGTCAAAAATAGCATATTAGATCATAAATGAGGATTTGCATCTCTTAAGTTTATAAAAGAAAGTCTTGGAGTACATTGAAATTTTGAGAATTTCTAGGACATTTTAGTGTTTTGAGGCATTTAGTGTTCTTCCTCTCATCCCCCAATGGCAGATCCAGCCACTGAGCATTGGGAGAACTGATGGTAGCAGCTGACACAAGAGGACAAAGTGAGGAGAGGAGAGGGGGATAAACACCAAAGCAATCTGGCTCTTGTCAAGAAGGATTTCACTCCTTGTATCTAGTTAAAATGCCACTAGGAAAGAATTTAGGAGGCATGAAAAAGGGATCATATTATCCTATTTAAACATTTCTCACTGAGTGATAAGATTTAGCTTTCTCACTGCCCTGGAAGCATGACCCATTCGGAAAACATCAACATGCTTCTTTGTCTGCTAGGTTTCATTTATTTTTGACCAATGGAGGCCTGTGAAAATCAAGGGAGGAGAATGGGGTCAAGGTGCTCTTTCCTTTGCTGCCTCCCTGCAGGATCCCCTAGTGCTGGTAGCATCCCTTCAGCAATTATCTCACTCTTTCCGAAGTGCTCTCCTCTGCCTGATGCTCCCTTTTCAGGGTTGGGTTGACCCTTTTTGTTCTGAATGCTGGATTGTGATTCTTCTTCACTTGACCCTGTAAATGGTAATTATATCAAAATTTTCCTCAAGTTATCCTATTTCAAGTGGCCTTTGTTTCTTTATTGGTACTAGATTAATAGAGCAACACATTTGTTTTATCTGACTGTAGCCAACTTCTCTTTCTACCTGCATAGTTCCATCTCTTCTCCATCTTCTCCATCTCTAATTTCTAAAAGAAGACCAAAATAGCCTTTGTTGACTACACCCCAATGGGAGTTTCACTTAGGTCACAGGTTTCTTAGGTTATACTGAGATTAGAGAGTTTAGGTTTGAATAGCTTCTGGGTAGGGAAAAAAAAAAGCTGAGAAAGTACACTTTCTCTTCAACAGTACCTATTTCATATTTTTAACTAAGCCAAAATCCATCTTCTTGTCACTTCTATGTATTGGTTTTAGACCTAACCTTTTTGGATTCTGGAAACTATGCATATTACATTTGCATATCTTCTTAATTACGGGAAGAAAGTTACATTTGTTGAAGGTCTAGTAATTGCCATACACTTGCTCTTCATTTACCTCTTGTGCCCAGAGGTATAGCTGAGGAAGCACTAGTCAGATCACATTCTCTTGTGTGTACCCCACAAGTCAGGTACAGGCCACAGGTTATGTAGATCAGTTTCTCTGCCTTCAAATCAGATGTTCCTTACAAGAAACTATACTATTTCTAGTCAAATATCTGAAAAAATGATCTTGCCATCCACCTTATATTTTTCTTCTTTGTGTTGAAAGTGTGCAGTTGCTTAACCATTCCTGTACAGCATCAGCTGTGATTGCTTTCCCATTCTTCCATTACATACTTTATGTAGTCACTTACAAAACATACTCTTCTTCATTCTTTGTGTTCAGAAGTGAACATAGCTCACCTGGGACCACTGCCTTTTGACTTACATGCTACCCTCTGAGCATGCTGCCCAAGAGCACCTGTTCTTTGAAATCCACATCACACTTTTAACGTTAATAAAAACCTCTGATTCTTTTCTATATCTACCATACCCATAAATTTTCACTTGAAATATGAACCTTAACTCAAAGCAATGTGTTGTTTTTCCTGTCAACATTCCCTGTATCAGTCTAAACTGTCCTACTAGCCTCCTGAGATGTCGCTCTACATTCTAAGTCTAGGTTCTGTAAATGTCACAAAGCCAAGCTGAGTTCTTGCCATCTGAATGCATTGCCAAGTTCAAATAAACATCAATGTGACCCCAAGAACCTTGAAAGAAAAGCATTATGTAGGAATATTTCTCTAAAGTCATTAAAAACATCTCCCTTTCCCCAAAATATTACACTTACGGCCAATACCAGAAGGCTCATCTTTTGCGCCTTAAGAATTCACTCCTGGCTCACAGACCTGTGTGGTTCACTTCATGCAGCTTCCATTCTCTCTCCACAAAGCTTTTTCCCACTAACACTCATTTGTAGCCCATCACCTACTGTGTGACCTTGGCTTTATCCCTACTTTTCTGACAGAGACGGTTCCCTGGAAATCTGAGGAATAAATGCTCACCCTTTCTAGCCAATATTATCCCAAATACTGCAGTGTCCAGCCTCTTCTCATGTACAAATTGGATGAGCATGTCCTTCAAACCTTTATCTAACTCAGAGCCAGAAATCATTGTCTAGTTATTTATATCTTATGCCATTCCAAAGAAGCTTAAGAGGAATTTAACCTTACAATAATATCTGTCTATTGGTAATAAGCATATAAAGTTAAGACCACACAAAGAAAAGGAAGCAATTAGAGCTTATGTAATTACAGTCTGTAAATGTTACACTTGGTGCTAAGCTTCTGGCAGCAAAAGCAAACAAAGAAAAGATTCTAAATACTGTAATTTCCAATATCTGACAAAGGAAAACATACCAATTCTTTAGGAGAAATAAACAGTTTCCTCACACAACGAGGCTTAATAAAAGTATTCTTTGTGACAGCCAAATGGATTTTAAGCTCCTTTGGGGACTATTTTTAGTGCCCCTCTCTATACCCACTTCCGCCTGATTTCTGCTGTGCTGAAGAAGAAAACATTATGGTGGTAATAAGTGTTGTTTGACAAGAATGTTAGGCAGTGGCTTTTTTCCATGTGCGGTATAAACATGGGAGGAAGTAGTTATAGTTTATGGATATGGCAGTTATGAAACAAGTAAGTATGATGACTAGGTCTGTGAGATAATTCAGAGAGGCCAAACTGGTAGGAGAGACACCCATCAGTTACAGAGATAGGAAAGAAGAAGAGTAAAGAGAAAAAGGTAGAAAGCTAGAATAAGCACAGAGGGAAAATGAGTGCTATCAAGTTTGGGCAAGAGCAGAAGTTATACAGAACAGAAGCAACTTGAACTGTGAAGCCTTAAATGGTCACTCATGATCAGCATCCATTCATTTGTTGGTAACTCCTGTTTAAGAGTTCATGTGACTCAGTTACCATGGTATTCAACTTTGTCTGTTTTCCCACACCTAATTGAAATTCTTTTCTTTTTGAAAGCTATGATATTAGATGAAACAACACATCCTTGTGGGCTACTCATTGTTTTTTTTGTTTGTTTGTTTTTCATACCATTAATCTACAATTACATGAGCAACATTATGGTTACTAGACTCCCCCCAAGTACTCATTGGTTTTTAATGAGCATCTGGGCAGATGTTAGGAGAGGGCAAGCTCGATGTTTTCAGCTGTTGGCACTGCTCACAGTAGATAGTGTTCTCAGGAGAAGTAAATCTTCACGTGTGTAGCTAAAGGAAATTTGCTAAAAAAGACAAGTTCAATTCTCTTGTTTCTAAAAGTAGTAAAGAGCTTTCCAAACGACTTCTTTTAATGCACTTGGTAAGTTGCCCTCAAAGACTATTGTTTGAATATATAAAAATACAGACTTAAAAAAATCTCCCTAATGTCTACCATTATCCATAATTGCCTTAATATTTGCAAAGAAGAATTTTTTAATAAATTAATATTTGGGAATAATATTGAAGCCTGAGATATCCTAGAAGAAGAGAATGAAGAGGGCGTGTTGCAAAGAGAGTTCTAAGTTATCCAATATAAAAGCTCTCCAGATAAAGTCCTTTGACTATTTCACCATGCAACAGTGGAAGTGCTGATGGTGTCCACAGGGCTTCCCCAGTAAGAGAATAACCAAATATAGCTAAAGGTAGCTATGGGTATGAAGTAGCTCATTATGTAACTTTATGTACTTTATTCTATCTACCTAGAACACCTTTCCTATTTTAGCCTAGTCCCTGTTTTACAGGCAAAACTTGTTTGTCCCATACTTGTACTAAGTTCTATGCACTCCCAAAACATTTTTATTGTACCTCAGTTGCTGACCTCACATTTTCTACTCTTCATTTAAAGATTTTCCCCATGGCACATTGTGAAATCTTTTAGAACTAGGACCATTTCACTTTTTATCCCCATTCCTAGTGCTGTACTCAATGTTGCTGAATGAATAAATGAGTGAATAAAAAAACTAGGTGGGACAAAGGCATGGCAAATAAATCTGAAGAGATTGGACAAAAGAGGAAGGAGGAACACACAGCATAGGCTAAACGTGTGTTCATCTGGAGAACCAGACCAAGTTATGAGAAGACAGAATGAAAACAAGAAGTGCGATAATTATGCTAAAGGACAATCAGTGTATATCATAAACAAAAAGAACAGGGTAAACAGAGAAATTTTCTGAAAGCACAGAAATAGGCCCTGGGCTAAGGCAAGACAAGACTGAAATGACAGAAAACCTTAGCTCCTTATAGGAAGCCACACTGGTGGACCCATAAAAGTGTGCTGGACTAAGATTTTAAAATATTGTTCTCGCCAGGAACTAGACTGATGAAGACCTTGGCAGAGGAACTGCAGCTGTTGCAGTTAAAGCAGTTAAATCTGACATCTAAGAGGAAATGAGACCTGTAATAAAGAAGCAGTTATTTGAAAGAACAAGGAGATATGCATCAGATCTTTATTCCATGCCCTCCATGCTCAAAACTAAGGGCAGAGTAGCAATGGCAGTGTTATTTGGTTTATAAGTATTGGCCTGCTACCGAGAAGTCCCCCAGCTCTGAAAGTGTGCTCTGTGCTCTGTGTATGTGGCCTGCAGGCCAAGCCCTGCTCTGTATGGGGGCACCCTCTAAATTCTTGAGATAAATAGCATTATCTCATTCATATCTTAATTTTTTATCAGATTGTAATTTCCTCAAAGAAAGAGACAGTGGGTGTGCTTCTGCAATCAATCTTGGCTTGAAGCTGATGGTTGTTTCAAAAATTGATTTCAACATTATGCTAGCTTGGTTATTCGTCTAATTTGGCTGTAGAAGTTAACGTTCAATGTCTAGATTTCAGTCCTTTGAGCCCTTTGAAGTAGGTATTATTATTATCTTTAGTGTACACCCAAGAAAAAGCAAGTCAGATGGATTGTTAATATATAGGTATTATGTCCTTTTCTGAATGAATATAGAGAGAAATTTTTAAAATGTACACAGATATGAATAGACAGATGATGACTGATGACAGATAGGTAGACAAATGGTACACAAATACTGATCCAACCTGGCTCTAGCTAGTAAATAATCAAGACTTAGGGCTGCCTCTGGGTTTTTTCTTACAGTAACTGATGAAGTCCATATGTTGGTAGCCTGAAGGAGCCAAAACATTAGCAGAAATCATCACTTGGCTGGTGTGTGCATCAGAATATACATGAAACTCTCTTCCCCTCTGCTCTTGTTGGCTCCCAAGGAAATGTAAATATTTAACTTTGCTTCAGTCACCACGCTGTTGCCACAGCAACTAAGGAATGCCATTCCTCTGCTCTTTTTGAAAAAGGCAATAAATCACATTTTTCTAAAAGCAAGTGATCAACATGGACAACTACCATTTATGAGTTTCTTAAGACTTAATAAATAGACTTCAATTATTTTTCCTAGCATGTTTTTTCCCATTTTAAACACACACCATGCTCCATATAATACTAGAAACTGAAAAACCAGGATTTTATTAACCTGATTATACCAAATATGCAGCCCCAAAATGTTCTTACCTATAATTTATTTGTTTCTACCTTATAAGAGTGATACTTTCTGAAATTTTGCTTTTACAGTCTCATGTTCCACAATTTGTGAAAGAGTCACATTTATTTTCTTTGCCATTTTTGAGCTTCACATAGGCATTTTTCTAAAAAATATTTTCTAGTGTATTAAGAAATTCTGAAGTTGAGACATGTGGTAGCTAAAATACTATTTTAAGCAGGGCTCTTTCATATGACACAAATATAGCCCTAGCTTGATTAAGCCAAGGAAAATGTATGATAAGCCATCTTGGGTATCTCAAAGAACCCAAAGGTAAAAACATGACAGCATGAAGAAGGGCTAATCTAATGAAAGTCTCTAACAATACCAAAGTGCTGTCACTGTCTCCATATCTCTTGCTCTTTGGCTCCTTGATTCTCTCACTGCAACCACCTGTAGTCACATGGTAGCAACATGGGCAATGACAACATCTAAATGTTACTGCTTATGACCAAAGTATATCTCTGGTAGAGAGATACTGCACCAATTCTTTTTTCCTCAATTTAAAACAAAGAAACAAAATTAAAAAGAAGGGGAGGGACTACTCATTGGCCCAGTTTGCATGAAATGTCACCTGCAGAATAATCACTCCTGGCCGGGAGGCAGAACCATGTAGGGACTTACTTGGTTTATCAGCAGCAGTGTTGATTGTTTCCTACTGTCGGACATTTATTTTTCACTTGGCTTCCTGGACACCGTTCTCCCTTTGTACTCTCCTTATCTTTCTGATGCTTGTGCTCACATTGTCCTTGCTTGTTAAATGTCTGTGTAGAGAAGAGACAACTACACTTCACAGGAATTGGCTGTAACAGTTGAATTTAGCCCAGGTAAAAATCAGAGAGATAGAAGGGAGCTAGCTTGAGGAGACCCCAGGATAAAGTCCTTTGGGGTAGGAAAAAAATTATAAATTTTAAAAATTTTAGGGAGGAAAAAGGAGTTATTACAAAGGAATGACAATCAGATTGGTCTAAGACTTTACATTATGATAATAGAAAATAGAGGAATGATTCTTTCAAACACTGAACACAAATCATTTCCCATCTAGAATCCTAAACATAGAATATCATTTAAGCATGATAGTATAGTATATCCATTATCAAACTAAGAAAATTAACATGCCAAATACCCTTTCTTGGGCAATCTCCTGAAGACACACAATAACAAAATAATAGGGTCAATGACGAAAAATAATGACTCAGGAAAAAGCAATTTCTACACCAGAAAGCAATAAAAAGAAAGAAGTGCCAGCATGATTGGCTTAGGGCAGCCTATGGGGCCAGAACTCCAACTTGGAAAAAGATGGAGGTGATGGGAAGGAAGTTTCTGAGTAAAATAAAAAAAAAAGTGATACTGTATAGAATCAACAACAGGATGGAGGGCTTGGAAAAAAATGAGTATGAATTAATTAGAACATGAAATAATTAGGGACAGACACTAAGCAATGAGGAAAAGATGATAAAAAATGGCATATAAGAGAAGACAGAAATACATACATGAAGAACACAGACAAGATGGCCTCAGACAAAAGAACAGACATTTGACCATTGGAGCCTGAAGGATAAGAATGGGTTTTGCCAAATCTGTAGGTTACCTGGGCAAGCCAGGAAGCCAAAATGATGGGCTTTCCTGATGGGCTTTTCCAATTACGCTTGTCAGATGGATAAGTTATCTGCAAGAGGATGGGTGGAATAGGGCCTTGTGGTAACTCGGAGGAAAATTATAAAGGTTTGATAAAGATATTGAGGGGAGTAAAAGGGGAAGTTGAAGCAGAAAAATGAAAATGTTATTAAGAAGCACTAGGAATCCAGCTGATGCTTAGGTCCTAATTTTATAGGGACATCATTTTATAGGCTAATGTCATTTTCTTAGCAGCTTTCCCCTGATTCAATAGAAGAAAGAAAAAGTGGATAATAACACTGACCCTGGGTTGGGAATTTGACTGTCAGGTATAGGAAAAGATAGTAGTAACAATAATAAATTACATAGAGTTTGCCATATTCCAGGCACTAATACTGTATGTGCCTAGCTTCTTAATCATGTCTCCAAACATCTTTCCCCTTCTGTGTGAGGTTCACTGATCTGTGACCCATAGTGCCTCCTATAGATACATGACTTATTTACCCACTGGAATGGGAGCAGAAGTGGCAATGTGCTGGTTCGGAGCAGAAGCTTGGAGGAGATCCTGATGCCGTGAGAGCACTTGCTCATCTCCCATTTCCAGACAGGAGTGGTTCCTTCAGTCTGGGACCCGGAGTGGAAAAACACATGCACCAGACCCACAACAGCTGAACCACCTGAGAAAGGAAATGTTTCTTAGAAAACACTGAAACTTGAAAGAGAAAAGATTGTTTACCCCCATTAGTTGTAGATATTATTTGTCCCTATTCTACACATTGCCTCCCATCAAACCAAAATATAGGGATGTTTTTTGACAGGCAGTATGCACTAATAACTTTGGTCACTTGTGTAACATGATACAGGTAACATGATACAGATACATGGTACAGGTAAGATCAACCTGGCTTGCTGCCTGGGAAAGAGACCCTGGCACAACTTGGACCATTTCAACTGACTAAACACTCAGTGGCAATGGCAGTGGTAGAGGCATAGAGAAAAGACAAGAGATTAGAATAAACATAAGAATGGCTTTCATATTTCATAACAAATAACAGGATTAATTGAAAATAACTTCAGAGCAGAAATAGTATCAAGGGATATTTAAAAAATATTATTAGATCTTTCTCCCAATTAAAGTTGATGCTATGCCATTACATCTCAATTGTAGAATTGATAGTTTTAGTTATTTTTCAATTGAATTTTCTGCTGGTGCTGTCACCAAATCATTAATTCTTACTTTTTAAAGATTATGGGACCTTGGAGCAAACCCAGGTGGAATAATGAAAAGAATATCATATGTTTTATCCTAAACTCAAGGTAATCCAGCAAAAAATTTATTTCATGCCACAGAATGGGAACCCTTTCCAGAGTGTGGAGGGTGTTTCAAACTGTGTTTTTAGATAAAACTTGGCATCTCAGACTGAAACTAACCTTCAAGGTGATAGTAGTAGGATGTGGAACTCCAGGGAACACAGAAAACCAAAAGCTGTGTGGAAGCCCAGTGCCTCTGAGAACATGGGCTCGTGTCAGAGGTGCTGCAGATGCCCAGATATAGCCAGCTTCAAGCATAAATGCCAGGAGATACCAAAGTTAAATCAATACCCCCTACAACCTAAGGTTCTCTTTATTACTGTTCTGTTGCCTGAGAGTCTTTCCCCACATGTCTGTGTGACTCCTTGCCTCCCTCACCTTGGCTCTCAGCTCTAGGCCAACTGACAGTAAGATCGTCCCCAAGCAACCCCTTTCTCTCATTTTCTAACTCCCCTCCCCTGCTATTGCTTTATTTTCTCCAAGAGCTACAACAGGTTGGCATACTGTATTTTTACTTGTGTATTTATCTGTTTATTCTCTGCTCTCCAAGAATGTCAGCTTCCTGAGGGCAGGGATGTGATGGCAGCCACTGCTACACTCTCAGCACCCAGAAGAATATCGAGCATTTGGTAAGTACTTAACAAACATTTGCTGGATGAATAAAAAAATTTCTGCAAATGAAAACCTATATGCAAGAGAATAATTCTGAAGAAAAATGCCTGATTATATGCTAAACCAGAGAACCAAACACAAAGAGGAAGCAAACCAAAAAACATTTTTATAACTATTATGTGAAGAGCACTTCATGGGGATGCAAGGAATCTAAAAAACATTAATGTTATCTTTTTAAAAATTCAAACTCTGGTAATGATTCCCATAACTTCAGGTCTACTTTATTTTTAATAGGTGAACTTTCCTGACTAGTTTTTTTTGTACATTTGTTTTGTTTCTGCCAAATTCAATTGGACCAAGACCAATTCTCATATTCTTTGTCATGCCTGCCCTGAACCCTTATTTTGCAAAAAGTTTGAAAACATGAAGGATAAAGCACGATGCTTTTTTTCTTCTGTATTATCATCTCTGTTAGAATTATAGAATTTTCTGTATTTTCAAGATAATTGGTTTCTTAAATAAATAATATTTCTGCAGCTAATAATTTTGGTTGAAATGTAAAAGATATGAATCTAGTTTCAGAGTGAGTCTGTACTATACAGACTCTATAGAATCAATGAATTCTAATAGCAAAGTCTTAGTATATTCTTTTTTTCATGTGTGAATTTAGCCCTTAAAAGGAATTGGGCACTAAAATCTACTAAAATAAAGTTCTTTACTAAATTCACCATTTTGTCTCTCAAAACTGCCCCTTCTCTTCATTCAACCCACCTAATTCCACATGCCCTCCTTTCACTAACCCCAAACCTACTGATGTTTTTTATTCATCATCTCCTCCTTCTGTCCCCCTTTCTCCATCCCTACTTCCATGACACTCATACACCAGCCATGTCCCACCTGGGATACCACTATAGACTCCTGACTGGTATCAGTCTCTGATCTTGTTCTCCATAGATCCAGCCCCTTTTTAACACTAGAGCCAGGTGATCTTTCTCAAATGCAAGTCTGATGCTATGCCATCTACTTGCTTCCAATCTTTAATGGTTCTATGTATCTCTGAAGATGAAGTTCACGCTGTCTGGTTTTATATGGAAGGAGTTCATGATTCCTACTGAGGTTTCTAAATCTGGTGTCAACAAGCAGTACGCCCTCACATTCTCTTTTTAAAGTCTATTCAAAAGGAATGGCTGATGTGTTCCCAGTTCAGAGTGCCTATCTCTGTACTTGTTTTCCCTATTTCCTCTCACTCATCAAATAATTCTGCAGGGGAATTATTTGCATGTCCCTGTTTGTCTTCCCAAGGCATCAGGTAAACCTTGGTATGGTGTGTAAGGCAGGAATAGTTGAGGCCTCCATGTGCGTAGCAAGCACAGGTAGTCCCTGTTCAGCCACCAACTATGTTATGTTTTCTGAGCTGCATAGACAAGCTTAGGGGAAAAAGTGAGATTTCTTGGAACAACAGAAAAAAAAGGGGGGGAGAAACAGTTTTTTAGAGATTGGAGAGAGGAGATAAAAAGAACGTATTCTGAAGAAGCTGACAGTCAAATAAGAAAAATATCTGAAATATTGAAATGTGATTTAAAAAATACTTGCTGTGTAGGAATGTTGAAGTCATCACCACCTCACAAAAATCCTTCACCAATAAGATTTTCAATGTTTTAGTATTTTTAAAACATTTCATTTGATACACCATGTGGGTGTGTGCAGGGGCATGTGAGAACTCTGAGGAAGAGCTGGGACCCTAACACTGCTTGAGACTCAGCCTTCTACATAGGGTTTCTAACAAGCAAGGCCCAAGGGGTGAGAGAAGCATGTTCCTAGGCAGGTGATGCTCCCAGTTTTGCTTCTAGTGGGGAAGGGTAGGTCCAGAAGAGAATCTGGAATCTGGCAGTCAGTTCTGGTCCTCACAGGCCCCAGAACAAAGTCCAATCCGGCATCGAGATGAAGCTGCCCACCTGGACCACCTGTCTCTGGTTGCTGCTCTAGCAGCTGCCTCACCCACGTGTCACAGAAAGCTTCAATTCAGGGCCAGTGTTACAGCCATTGATATCCAAAAATTCATGACAAATAAATTATCCACCCTGGCCTGAAACCTCTCATTAGTACTATCAGGTCCACTTTACAGAAAATGGAACTTCAGTATAATTTAGGATTATAAATGCTTCACCTAAGAGTGACAAGTATAATATGACCAATCTGACCATCAATGGGGCCCCATTCCCAGGTTCAAGGTTTTAAAAAGTAACCATTTCATGTTAAATATCCAGACAGAATAAATATGGGTTTCTTTAAATTTGACAGTAGAACCTGAGTCGGGGTTCCTAGTGTGCAGGGCCTTATTGTTGCCTCTACTAGCATTCTAAAATGACTGCGGAGTGCTCCTTTGTTTATACAATACCCTGAAGGGGGAGGAGGGACATGGTTAAGGCTGAAGAAGAAAGGAAATTGTGTTACACACCTGTGTGTCAGTGCTCACTTCAGACGCGGACAGGAAGAACCTCTCTGACACCACCTTGCCACTGAGAACCAAGGCTGGGTCTCAGAGCTGATTGAACATCAGGCTCTTGGCCTCCACTTCTTGGCACAGTCCAGCATTCCAATGCACCTGCAGCTGGTCGTCACAGCCGACATACGTGTCACGTCACAGCTCAGTCCTGTGGGGACTCTCAGAACTGTACTCACCTTCCACTACCCTGACTTCCCTTTCTTTACTTTTTGATGACACTTGACTTACCTATTCCATCTAAAGCCTTTCTATAATCTCAAGATTTTTGTCTCGATCATAATCTAACTTGGGCACAGGGATGGTAGTAGAGCCTGGAGAATATAGCTGGTGGTTCTGTAACACTTTTCTGTTGACAAATAGTAATTTTACTAGTGGGGGGTGAGGATTTAATAATGTGCATAATCACTGTGTTGTATACTTGAAACTAATATAATACAGTATATCAACTTTACATAGATAAAAAAAATTTTTTGAGAGTTTAAACAGCATCAAAGGCAATCCAAAAAAAAAAATTCTCAAGACTTTTGCAGGTAATCTTTTATTTTGCTAATTCTCACATTAAAAAGTGAGTATATAGGTCCCAAACACACTGAATGTGATTTTTTAAGAAATACACTTTTAAAGTAAAGTTTTCTTAACTGTATGAAAAATAACTATTGTTTATTAGATCAGTGCTTTAATATGTTAATTTAATTTTCACAAAAACCCTCTTGAAAATAATTATTAATTCATTTTACAAACAGAAAAACTGAGGCTCGTAGAATCTAAATAACTTGCCAAGAAAAACACAGCTGGGCTGGGATTTGAACTGCCATCTGCCTAATTCTAAAGTTCCTGTTATCTCTCCCAAACTGTTATAGTAGGTAAATCTGATGGCCAAGAAATATTCATTAAATATAAATCTATACCCATGTGTTCAAAACTTCAGTTGTTTGCATTTCTATCTTCATGAGTTTTGTCATATCAGCATGTAGATAGTATTTGCTTACATTTTTATATAAATAAAATTATCTTTAACACAATTATTTTTAAAAGGAAACTTTATTGTTATGTAACTGAAAAATCGCTATTACTTGTTATGAAACAAAATAAATATACAGGTAAATAAGATAAAAACAAAATATTATCAAATAATTAAAATTAAAGTATAAAATAAAGGTCATGTAGCATTGAATATAATTACTTTTAAAACAGAATTCAAAATAAATTCCTCAGTGCTAAGAATAAAACAATTTAAGATTAATTAGTAATGAAAGGCCAACAGCTTGATAATATTATTCAGTTTAAGATGAAAATAGGTGTTACATCAATATCACAATTCATTTTTAGTTTGGTTGTTATTTATTGACAATTTCATCTCATATTTGTGTATTCTAAAATGATACAAAGTATTTAACTGACTTTTCTGATAGGGTTAAACACTGAGAAATCATTCCTGACCAAAATAGTGTGACTGTCATTCAAACAAACTGAAAAAAATCTCTTAAATCTATTCTTCTGACTGTGTCAAGTTTGGGCTAAAAAAAGTGTTTCCTGGGCCACTCGTGGATGTAGTCTTGTCAAGGAATATGACTAGAAAGCTTGTTTGTTTATGAAGTGGTAGCATTAGGAACAACTATCCTTTAGTATGGCACCTCCTTTCTATACCTGCATAACATAATCGCTTAGAAATAGGCACAGCAGGTCAACTCATCACGATCATGGTGATGAGCCACTGATCCACTTTTGTGATTATTGCAATCACATATTCCATGGTAATTATTAATATAATCTCATCTTTTGGAAAAGATAAATATTTGGTTGTTCAAAAAATAAATCTCAAGGTGTAATTTGTGAAGCAAGTCACTGATATCCTATGATCTCACATAAGTTTTCCTCCAGAAAAATTTGAAGTCCCTCAAATAACTTGGGCACACAAGTGAGAACTTTCTGAGCAAACACAAATATGCTCACTTCACTTCATGAAAAAAGTCCAAGATTGGCCTGCCTTTAACAAAACTGATACATTTAACAGCCTCACCAAGTACTCTCAAAAATCTGAGTTTTTCAAAGAGGGAAAGCTTTCTTGTGCATGCAGTAGTGAGTGGAATTGGCCCTCTTGAACCAGAGAAATGTCCTCCATCCAGAGAACTTAAATCACTCATAACCTACATTCCATGTTGTAGTTCTTCACAGGCATACTAATTAATGGGCTTAAACTCCCTCAGTTGCATGAATTGTCCAGTTTGGCAAAACAATGTATTTTAATGAATGCCCTTGTATTCAGCTTGTATTTGAAAGAAAAATATTATATGAAAGGCTGAATTCACAAGATCACCAGTCTTCAATGATTTCATGACATAAAATTTTCTTAAAATAGGACAGCTACCATAATCTGTCCTATTTTAAGAAATCCCCGGATCAACTTTTCCATCATTCATTTTCTAGATGTCTTGAATAAGTGTCTCATCAGTATTATTTGTAAACGTAGAATCAAACAACAGTTTTAAACAATTCCTTTTAAAGTTTAAGCTAGTTTTAATAATATACAATCCTCTTCTCCAACACACAAAAAACTATGATAGGACAGAGAATTTATTTCCAGTTTACATCAGATTTATGGCCTCTGTGAGTTAGTAGCTGTTGTTTTTACTTGTATGTTACACTATGGATTGTACATTTTAAGCCTGGTAATATTGTGCATTACTGACCAAAAGGCTTGACTCTCTGCCCCTTCACTTTGCTAAGAAAAATTCTGTTGTTTTTCCTGGTGTTCATTGTGTGCTTCAAAATTGCATTTCAGTTTGGACAATATATATTAGAATTTGAGTCTCCCCAAACATTATGGAATATGTTCACTCTGTTACCAGTTAACAAACATTCACATTTCAAATAATTCTCCTCATATTTGTTAAATTCTTACTTCTCCCTTGGTGTTTCATGACAACAAGTAGGAGTCAGGTCAGTTCACTTCATCCTCACATTTGTCTGAAGGCATGTGGCTGATCTCGTCCCAGTCACCACAAGTTCTACCATTTTCATAATCAGTTTCATCTTCTCTACATATAAAAATGTCTTCCTATAATGGATAATAAAAACCTGTCATAAAGCTCTAATTTAAAATGGTGTATATTAATACATTCTTTCCATATTTGATTATTTTTAACATGTGGAAAAAGGTTTTAATGAGCTACAGAGAGTAAAACCTTATGTGTCTGGCTACGTGCACACAGAAAAGCACTGAGAGCCGCACTGCAGAGACTGGACGACAGACCAGTTCACAGGGAGAAACGAGCAAGTGATCCTATGGTCTTTGTGGGAAAGAGTCTGAGACAATAAGTGCCTTAGATGCGGACAACTCTGTGGATCCCCATACTCACCTTTCCTGAGACTACATGGCACTTTCTGCCCTTGGGTTCTAAGAGATAGTTTAATATCTTAACAGTAAGTTCCCCATTTTGGCTTAAAATAGCTCAAACAGATTTCTGTTACTTGTAATCAAATGAACCTCTTCTAAGATAACTGCTTGACAGACCTTTTTGTGTTTGGTTAGATTAATTGATGGCCATAAACACCCAATCCAAAATTAAATGTGTTCTTGTGTACTCAGAGTGTGAAGCCTTTCCAGAATTGTTAGTATTCAATAACAACATCTTTGATACAGGCAAGAGCCCTCCACAGCCCCCCACCAAAAAGGCCTAATGGCAAAGTAAAGAACGGTTTTCAATGTTTTATTGGATTTTAGGCTGAGTCAAAATTGGGAAAAATGACATGTAAAATGAATATAGCCAACATATGGCTAACTGAAGATTCTATGGAGATGTGACCCATAGGAATCTCAAGAATCCTGTGATAATTTTGAAAGAATGATGTAGATTTACTGCATGAAAATCCTAAACCACAGGAAAATTGAAAGCCGGAGACATTAATTCTTATAATCAATGAAAGATTTCACTTTAAGTTTCTGGCAGAATTAACAACTGCCTGTAGCCATGCATACCTCTGACTGTCCAAAAAATCAAGGTAGATGTGCACCATATGTGCAGCTTGTGACAAAATCAGGCCTACAAATCTGTTTTGGAAGTGTGTCATTGGATACATTTTTTTTTAAATCACAGCATATGTCCTATGCAAGGAAGAAATTCTAAAATAATGGACTATACAATATATTGGCCTAATTTCAGCAAAATCAAAGAAAATATAACTAGCAATAGACCTAACATATTAATATGTAAGTATGGAAATGAGTGTCCACTTCTGTTCTCAGAGCTAAGAGTGATATTATGTAAAACCTTTGAATTAAATAAAGTGTTCTCAAATTAGATGCATAAGATAGACTCAGATCAATGTTACTTTATTTTCCTTTCCCCACCTTTTGATGAAAGATTAGTGAAACTCTTCAGAGGATAGAAATTAGACTTAAATTTTCCCAGTATGAAAAATATACTTGAATGGTGAAAGAGCTGGTGAAATGGTGAAAAATATACTTGAATGGTGAAAAAGCCAAATTTATAAACATGACTTTGTAATTAAATCCCTTAAAATAATCAAATTGTTTTAATCTTTTACTCTCATATTTGGACTTACTTGATTGTCATCTTTATGGAAACTGAACTAAACTCCACAACTTGAAGATATGACTATGCATTTGGATGTGTTTTCTTCTAATGGTACTAATTCCTTGCCTTAGTAATTAACCCTAATGCTTCTTGGAGGAATCTCCCCAAAATACAGCATTAGACATTACAGAAGGAAATTATGTTAGCTCACAGTCCTGACTTTAACTTATTTATTTTTTATCTGTAACCACATTGCCGATTTGAAGTTATATTAATGCCAAGACTGATTTTGAGAAAAGCTTTAATTATGTGTATAGAAAAAGGAATTCTTTAATTTAACTTCAAAGAGATCGATCTATGGCATTTATATTTTGAAAGCATCCCCTTTCCTGTGATTCCAACTTCAACGATAAGTGTCATAATGCTCATAGGTCAATGCTAAAATACAGACCTATTTTGGAATATAAAACTAATTGTGGATACAAGAGTCCATGGCTGGGAAAAAGTAAACTCTAATGACTCCAAATATGTATTTAAAGCAATACCATGGATTTGAAGACAGTCCTGATATTTTTGCAGGAAAGACCCAACTGGCCATTCTAACATCTAAAAGTAGCTTAGTCATTCTGTGCAGTACCCATCCAAAGGATATCCTAGCTCCCAGTTTACAGCATTAACGTGGGTATGGAGGGGATGGAACAGGGCTGATGAATTCGCTGAATGCAACTCCATGAAGTTTAGTTTGACAGCAATGAAAATTACAAATGCTGAATCCATTCCAGGCTAGCCACTCTTTAGTCCATCTTCTGATCAGAAAGTCTGGATATCTTAGAAGCCCTACACACCAAAGCCTCCTAGAACTACATCAGATTTCACAAAACTTCTTGGACCAACTAGTACATATCCATATTTTATCCATATGCCCTGAAAACTGACACAGTAACATTTTCTCCAACAATCTCATTGATCTTAACAATTTGTTTATGAAAAAGATAGAAAATACATTATTCTGCTCATTTTTAGAACTAAAGATACTCAGAGACACAAATTAAGAAACTTTCCTGTTCTTGTCATCTAAATCAGAGCAGCACAAGTTCTAGTACACTTTCTCAGTCACCATGCCTTCAGAGAGGGAACTGTCATTTGTTCTTATGCAGGACACATTACGTCCAGTCTGGTGTGTAGGTGAAGCCATACTTCACACTGGCTGGTGTGTGAGTGTCCACACAAAGGGAGTTCTGTTTTTATAAAATGCAGCTGAAACAATGACCCAAATTACACCCTCTCCTGACCTCTGATACCATATAATGAATCTTTGAGCTTCACGTGGTACTTGCCTTATCAAAAGAATTAAACAAAACAAAAGCAGTTCTGTTATATAATTTAATATGCTTTTATGAAAAACTCACTTTATTGAAGTTAGCATTATTTAAACTATGATGTAATTTTCAATTATTCATTTTTTTCCTTTTGAAAATGAAATCATAATTTGGCATTGAAACTTTTTCTTGGATTAAATATTGCCTATTGGAGACAAGTCCATGTCCTGGGTGATTTCATGCCATTCACCAGAAAGCGTGAATAATATTCATACAGAATGACAGTCATAACAAAGCAGCTTGACTCAGTTACTAGGCACCAACTGTCTTGTGATGAGTGCTACAGAAAAACCCTGAATTTCTAATTATTTGAAGTTGATTTTATTATATAATTTATTTGGCCCAACACTTAGAGTGTTTCCATAATAATTCAAGTTGTTAGAATTCCACACTAATATTATTTATTTTTAACTTGGCTTCTTTGTAGATATAAATTTGCAGAAGTTAATGACACTGACAAAAGATAAACCAGCAGGTCTCAAATCTGAGTGTGCATCAGAGGCAACTGCAGGGCTTTTCAAAACAAAGACTGCTGAGTCAGAGTTTATTCAATAGGTCTGAAGTGGCACTTTAAAGCTTACATTTCTAATAAGTTTCCAGGGACCACACTCTGAGATCACTTAGATAGAGAACACATAGCATCATAAACTTCTAGGAAAACAACCCAGGGGGAAATAGTGAAGTACATTTTTCAGAATCTAATTTAGGGAACCTATCTAAAATTTAGGGTTGTCAGATAAAATACAGGATTCCCAGTTAACTTTGAATTTCAGATAAACAAGATATAAATTTTTAGTATGTCCCATTTATTGCATGGGACATAACTCATACTAAGAAATAGTCATTGTTTATTTGGAATTCAAATTTAACTGGATGCCTTGTATTTTTTTTTTCTAAATCTGGCAACACTAACCTATATGGAGGTATTTGTAATTTTTTCCTTAGATGTGGAGACGTGTGCCTCAAAATTATTAAGATCTCATGCTGTTTATCTCCACTGCTTTGGCATATACCTTAATTTTGCTCTTATCTTTTCACAGGTCACCACAGCAGAGCCATTGAAGCCTCAGAGAGGTGTGAAACTCCTTTAGTTTCCCTCCTAGGGGAGGACTTGGACCAAAGGTCTTACCACTTTTTGAGTAAGAGATAATCATATACTCACTGGAAAAATGCTCAGGGGCCTATATTGGTTCCTTAAAACTGTGTGGAATGTAGAAAAAACAGAAATCATAGCTATGGAGTTCCTATGACAATCAATTGGATTCTACAGAATTATCTGTGAAGAATGCCACTCACCAAAAATGTCCAACAAGAATTTTATACCACACACACAAAGAAAAGACTCCATTTTTACATGGCTGTATGCACCAGGAGGCAAGGGAACACATGGACCTGCCAGGTCTCCTAGGGTACCCTGCAGATAAATGAAAGAGAGTGCATAAAAAAGAAAGACTATAAGAGATTTTTTCTCTGCAGTTTCCATGAATTAGAAAATTTTGAGAAAAGAAATAATATCTAGAAAAAAATTGGGGAACTTTCTGCAGGATACATCCTATAAAACCACAGGGAGCTTCTTTGAAGAACACCAGTTGTAATGATAAGCATTATATATTCCATTTGCCACCATTTTCTTTTTTACATATGATTTCAACCAGAGTCCATCCTTGATTTATTTAAGGTAAAATTGAGTATATGTATGTTGGGTGGGAGATAGCAGTTATCAAGGATTTTTTATCTAAATTCTCTCACTCTGCTACACCTTGCATTAAAATAGGTGTCCTTAAACTTGGTTGTACATCTGAATCTCTGAGAAACTTTTTTAAAAAGTGTATCAAACCAGCATCCTCAAAGATAATGATCCAATTGGTCTGGAATGGGGCCTGAGGAGCTAGGGTCAAGAAACAATGAATTTAGATTATCAGACTACCCAAGAGTATGTTTTCTACATAACCATCAAACTACTGGAATAATATAACAATAGTAGGAGCCAGGTAAGCCCCAACCATATTTATTATTGAAATAACATCAGCAATTCAAAAGAATAACATGGAGATGACACTGGAATTGGGTTTACAATTTTCGGGAATGTCTTCAGTATTGTAGGACTAGCCAAAGAACCAAACTTGGGCAGCGGTATGTAAACTTACGTAGCATAAGAAAGCTATACAAAATCCCCATAGAATCAAAAACTGGAATTTTGTCTAATTCCTTCTCCATCCCCCACAGTTACGTAACTGTAGAGTGTCTGTGGAAACTGGATGGCAAGAAGACATTAATTTCTGATCTCACATTTGCTAGAGCCTTCTACCCAACTCCAGCAGCTATATTGGATCTCCCAAGATTAGTCACAATCCAGGGTCTAGCATTAAGGAGGCCTTAAATCTTCTGTTATAAACTAAGTATAGTCATAAACTTGAACAATACATGTGTAATACTGTGCAGTAGGCAAGAGAAAAGAATTTGAACTGTGCTATACTATTTCATAGAAACAGTTCAGAGATGGATAGATTTGAAGGCCAAGATGGGCTGCTATTTATGTGAAAGACCACCCACTGAGAGTTTTATCCAGGCCCTAAACACAGGTATTTCTGTGCAGGATTGTCTCATTGTCCTAAAAAGGAGGACGTGGTCAGAAGTTCAGGAATAGGGATTCATATCCTTCTGTAGCGAGTGTGACAAATAAGCTTATTTTTTTGCCCTAAGTAGAACTATTCTGGCCGGTGCTCCACTCCAGGGCAATGGAAAGAGATTTGGAGGCTCAGAAATTTAGTCTCTATAAGGATGATCTACAGACAGAAACTAGGAAACAATATTAAATTGCGTAGTCACCTTAAGTAGGCACTCAAATTTTCATTGACGGCAAAGCCAATTAGGGGAGATGAGAAAAGGTGATTGAATCAGACATCAAGGAGAAGGATTGACAAATGGAAACTAGGTTTGAGACACTGGTATCTTTTGAAAAAAGGAAGTGCAAGCATATACCTCAAAGACAGAAGACCAACAATCTTGTCTCAGTGCATGGAGATAAGAAAGTACCCCAAATTGGGCTAAAGATTATCCACAAATTTGCTTCTAACATGTATGGCATAGTAGTACATATGCTAAGTTACTGCCCTTGTTTGTCCTCTTATCTCCTAGCATTTTTCAGACTCCAACATGGATAGAATAAAACCTGAACCCCCATGAGGTTTGCTTTAGTAGTGACAAAGACATAAATTTATGGCCCAAAGCATCTTTTCCTACTATAACCAAAGATGTCAACTTCAAAAGAGAGGAACTTAAATCTCCAGGTTTTTCCCGCCTCTCAGCTCTAAGATTTAAACACAGAAATCTGAAAGCCAGAGCCTAATTGTGGCACCATCTCCAGAATCCCAAGGGGGAATTATGTTCACCTAGAAGAAAAAGTAAGAGAGGGAAAGGATTCTAAGGAAATAGTCCCAGGGTGACCCAAATACATATCATTCCTCTTGAAGCAGAAGATCTCAAAAATGTATATATGGGACACTGAAATGAAGTGGAGAATTGCATTTGACAGAAATGCTCCATGAGAATTTCACATGAGAAAGTAATCAGCATAAGCAAAGAACTCTCCATGCCATTGAACATGGAATTACCTGGTCCTCCAGCCATGAGAGAAAGTCCAGCATATCTGGGTATCAGAAGCATGAATCCCAATGGCCACTTACCACAGAAAGTGGTATAGTGTCACCGTGTGTATGGAGGGCAGGAAGGGGAGAAGTAAATGAATCAATTAAACATGAGAGAATCAGAGAGATTTCTAGCTACTGTCTTTTGTAAAGAACTTTATATAAAGGATATGATTTATGGGAAGCTTTATGTATGGTTCAAATTAAACCATACATGTACAGTTTTATAAAATTTCTAACTCAGTCCCTTTAGAAAGATAAACTATAAAAATTGGCATTATACATATATGATTCATATAGTCATTCAGTCAGTCTTTAATTCATACACTTAAAAATAATTATTGAGTTCCTACTGTATATTAGGCACTATTTCAGGACCTTATATGTGATTTTTCTACAGAGAATGAGACAAATGGTACCCCAGATTTATTAAGATCCTGTAATAAGGAAATAAATCAATCTGTTCATTATGCAAACACTCTGAGGACTAGTTTCCTTTAAGGAATATATAATAGTTACTGAAAACAACCAAAACCTATAAATAAATTCTTCAAAGTACTACTGTGCACCTGAGAAGAAAAAAAATTCCAAAACTTATATAAGATTCACTCTTCACATTTAGAAAGAATCTTCAAAAAAGATGCGATTTAATGTCTCTGAAGGAGGCATTGAATAAAATAGTACATCACGTTCAAGGACAATAAAGTAAGTTCTGTAATGTATGGGAGTTTCATCTACAAATAATATTAGACTCAGGACAAAGTGGATCAACAGCAGACTTCATTGGTTCATGTAATTGGAAATCTAGAGAGAAAAAGGTTTAGAGTTGGCTTAATTTAATGGCCCCTGATCAATTTCTTTGTGTTTTCTAATTGAGCCTCCTTTTATGTGTTGGTACAACCCCAGAATGACTTCTTTCAGAAGTCATGAGATATGGGTGTGGTGTTCCAGGTCTTATGTCTGCAGAGAATGGCACTCAGGAAAAGAAAGCTCCTCTTATGGTGCCTTTCTCTTAAGAATGAAAAAACTTCCAGAAAGCCCCAGGAAACCTCCCCTTACTTCTCCTTTGCCTGAATGGGTTCATATGCCTGGTCATGAATCAATTCCTTTGACCAGAGAAAATGCCATTTGTTGAACGACCAGAGTTCAACTTTCTGAATCACTTACTGTGGAAAGGAACATGTAATTGCCCTTCAATCTACTAGGTTCACTCATAAAGCTAGGGAAGGGGTAGAATTCCCTTGGAGCTTCTGTGTTACAAAGGCAAGGACTAGACTTTGGAATGAACACCAAGATACTGTCATGAAGGGGGAAGAGGGAATTTATGATTAATGGATAATAGATTCCACCACTGGAAGATTCTCTATTCATGGGGTATTTTTCACCTAAAGGAAAGAAAGGAGCTATTTGACATCCTGGCAATATTTGATCACATAGATGTTCTACATCAGTTGATAAAAGTGCCTTGTTGACAAGTTTATACTCCATGGAGTTCATGTTTCTATGCATTCCAGTATAATTGTGTTACTGCTCTGCAACTAAGAGGTGATGAGGAGAGTTTGCTAACTGCCTTTCTCCTTGATTAATCAGGAAATGAAAATTTTTGGAAGATCATTTGATATTTTCCGAAGTATGGTTATTTATTTTTAACATAAAAACCTTTCCTTGGTGATGATAACACTAATGGTATCTGATAGACAGCACCACATGAGAATCACACTCTATTAAGGAATTGAACTTTGGCAACCTCACTGCATATTAATATACAGCAATCTTATTCTGCAAGAAACTTTACATGGATTTGTCTATGTGACATTTGTTTCCAATTTAAAATATTTTCATTGTGATTGCAACAAAAGAAATTTGTTCTATCAACTATGTTCATGGATGCTTCACTACCATAACACTTAAAAAAAACACAAAATAAAACTGGTCCACAGTTTGTAGTGTGATGATGCCTACCATAAAAACCTGCTTATTTTCTCAGAGATATTTTATATAGAATTATATATTATGTCCTTAAATTGAATATTGTTGTAAGAACCGACCTGTGGCCTGAGCTGTCAAGTTTTCCAGAGGCATTACCTTGGTAAGTAAATGATATGCTTCTTTTTTTTTCTTTTTGTTTCTTTTTAACTGATGCCTTTACCCAAATCAAAAGTACATTTCTTTGTTAATACAACTACATCAAAATATTACTCAATAATTCCAATCAATATATCACAACAAATTATGCAAATAGAACCAATTTAGGGAAATTCAAGTAGTTGCTGTCTTTTTTCCTTTTATCAGATCTTTAATTTAAGAAGTCATTGTTCACTCTAAATTTTGTTTTCCTATTCTTGAGTGCTTTTACAAACTTTCCCATAATATTTATTTTTCTATTCAAGGATCCTTTCAGGAATATATACAACTTCTGTGTTTCATTCTCTTGAAATATAATTCAGGTTTTATTCCTTGGTACTTTGACTTGGGCACTATCACTTAGATAATAAAAGTTCATAACAATGTCTATCTAGTCATCCATTACCTTCCCATATTTTAACAGTAGGAAAAATTGTCTTTTAAGCCATGTAGCTGGTAGAAGAAAGAACTCTGATAAATTTCTATGTTAGCTGTAGACAACAAAAAGCCTCAAATGCCAGCCATATATGTCTATGGGTAGAGGGTAGAAATCAGGAACAGGATGATTAGAATTAGAGACTGATCATTTTAAGATCATTTGTTAAAAAGCGTTATGGTACAGACATGTATTGAAATAAAAGAAACCATTAAAATAGTGATGCATAGCTGTTTATTGATCTACAGAAAATTTAGGATATATCAAGAAAAAAATAATAATTTTCAAAGAAGAATATAAATTATGGTCCTATTCTTATTTAAATCCATATACATATTTTGCTAATAGCATGTATCCCTGGAAATGAGATTAAGATGATTTTTGTCTGTTTCTATACTTTCTGAACTTTTAAAAATAATATGTATTAATTTTCATTCCAGAAAAGGTTATAGTTCTCTTTTTCATTTCGAAGTACAATAAAAACTTTTAAACAGAAACAGATATGAAGTGATTTAGACAAAAAAATAATTATGAACTCAATTACATTCTGTTGATATCCCTCCTAACTTAATTCCCACTGTCCTGATTAACATGTGATATTTTTTGTATTTTTGCTTGGTAGTACAAGATAATGACTTTCCTAGATAACCATTCTATATCATCCAGCAATATGTTTGTAACACTTTTCTATCCTTGAATTAAAATCATCCTTAGCTGGTCTCAAGCTGTCTTTACCTTTAAATGAAAGTATTCTTTACCTAATGTTTGGATTGTTATTCCAGAAGGCTAATTTAGCTGATGGATCAGCTGACTCTGCTTTTTCTTAGCCAGATTTGTTCTCTTTCCTTTAGATATAACACACTTGCCTCAATGTAACGAGTAAATAGAGGAAACAGCTTCAGTTTTCTATGCCCATGACTCTTCAATCGTGGTTTGGACATCTTATACCCTTAGCCTCTGAAATTTGATAGAACTCCAGGTACAATCAGAATCGCATTGCACAAAGGAAGTTCCTGTTACTCTTGAGCGACTTTGAGATTGTTCTCTAAAAGGTAATGCTTCAGGCTCTAGAATCTTGAAACATCACCTGATATCTGCCAAATTTTTCATTATGTAATTTATACTTGAGAGATCACAAATTAAAACTTGGCTCCCTTCTACAGTGATTGATCTATACCCTTTCCTGGCTAACAAACAATTCATGCCCTTCTATTTCCATCCTTCCTCCCATTTATGGTAAAATAGTTCCAAAGAAAACAATTTAAACTCCCTTTGATAGTTAACTGAGTTCTTACTGAACTTCTGCTTGTGGAGTTAATGCAGAGAAACAGACTAAAGGGCTATCCCCATTTCCACCCCAGTGTATAACCCTTAGTTCAGTCCATAATATCAAGAAGGACAGGTAAATTATAGGCCATGACTCAAAGGATGTCTTGCTTATATTTTCTCACATATCCTTGGGGCCATAAGTTTCTCTATTTTGCCTATTTTCCAGCCTTTAGATACATGTTTCAGATGGATATTCCAAAATCTCTACTTTCCCTAATCTCTCCACTACTTTCTCTTTATCCCATCAGTCTATTCTATCCCCCTTTCAACTCCACTGAGGGAGTAGGGAAGCAGATCTTTCAAGTCTTCCATCCCACTGAAGGTTGCTCTACATCCTTCTGTTTCTGTAATGATTAATACCTAAAAGAAAAATACATGTCCCTTGCCATTATCAAAGCCTTTTGATAGCAGAATGACTCTAACCTAATAGAGTCAGTGTCTCTTTCTTTCACCAAAAAATATCTCCCATGGAAAAGAATAGGAAAGAAAGGGGTGAGTAAGAAAATCCTGAAGGATGACTGAGCTATAGGCTAAAATGTAGTCATTGTTTTCTTGTTTTCATTGCTTCTGACCCTGGCCTTATCATAGAAACCCATCTATAAAGGGACAGTAATAAGGTAATAAATATTGCCTGCCTCAGACAGTTAAATGAAACAATATATAAAAACATACCCCATTAGCTAAAATCACTCTCCTAGGATGTAGCATGATGGCAAACCATAAATAGAAACCTTTCTTCTCAGACTTTAATGCCTTAGCTTGTTAACAGAAAGGAACAAGTATCTAACTTAAGGAGCAAGCTACTGGAAAACTATTTAACATATCCGAATCTTAGTTCCTTTAGCTATAAGATGAAAGGAATTATAGTAACCATTCAGGATTATTGTAGGGATAAAATGAGATGTGTGCAAAAGGTATGACCCATAGTAGAGTCAAAAAAAATAGTAGCTCTTATTATCCCTATTATTATTTACTTTTTTTGTCTTATTGCCACAGGTAAAATTTCCAATGTAATGATAAATGGACACATTCTTTGACTTATTTTAAAAAGAATGTATCTAAAATTTCATCATTATATATATATATATATATATATCAGTTTTATATAGCGTATTTTAATATATTCAAAAATAGACTATAAATTTTTTATCTTGTACTATCTGTCTGATTTTAGTTTCAAGTTATTCTAGTGCTATAAAATAAGACACTTCACCCATTTTTTAAACTCTTTGAAACAATTTGTTGTGATAAGAATTATTATTAATTTTTTCTTTGCTAGTTTGGGAAAAGAAATATATAAAAACAGTGGGAGCCTGGAGATTTTGTGGAGGGAGTGAGGTGATTGGAGATAAGATTTCTGATTATCAATTCAATTGATTCAGTGGTTATTGGTTTACTCAAGTTTCTAATTTTTGTTGAGCAGATGCCAATGGCTATAAACATAAGCAGTATGCTTGATGGTTATAGACAGACTGTTTTTGAATCTGGCAGCACAAGTTTGAAGCCCGTGTTTCTCATTTACTAACCATTGATGTTGACCAGTTCTGAGGCACCCCAGAAAATAGGACGTTTCTTGGTACCCTATTCTCGAATGTAACCTGAGTATTACATTAATCTCCCTAATCTTTGATTTCCTTATTCATAAAGAGAGGAAAATAAACATTGCCTGCTTCATACTGTGTTTTAAGCATTAAGCGAAATAATGCGTACAAGGAGCTCACGAGAGTGCTTGGAAAATTTTAAGCATTCAATGTTAGCTATTACTAGCAGTGGTTGTGGTGTAGAAAAACACAGATTTTGTAAAATAAATTCTGTTTGATCAAGAATTCATATGTTTTACACATACAGCCATTTAGCTGAGTAATTTTGTTGAAGGCAAATGCTGGCTGGACATGTCAACCTCTCAACTAGGGATTCTGCTTTTCATTGTTTTCATTGGTTCTGAACTTCACATTTTAAAAAAAGTTGTTTCCTTCTGATTTTGACCCATATTGTAGTTATGCCAAACAGACAGATACCTCCCTATTCATGCAGATCCAGATTCTTCAAGTATACCCAAGAGAAGATTATGAGTTCTCTTGAGGATTTCTACTTTCTCTGCATTGAGACCTGTGGTCTACACCCAATGGAGACAACTAGCTAAGACAGATTCCACAGGGGCTTCTAGTGGTCCCTAGACTTGGAGCTAGTCCTGGCTCATAGCCTTATGCAGGCTACCGAATACTTCAAGCACCAGTTTCTGTTCCTAGAGAATTTGAGTACTTGTTGTGATTCCATATCAGAACATCCTGACTAATGTGTTCTGAAACTGAGACTTTCTCAGATTTTAAAAGTGAATAGAGTACATATATAACATATATTATGTACCATCCCATCTGGAGTTTCAAGTAGTTCCCTGTAATCAAACACACTGATATTTCAGAAGAGAAATGTAGGATTATTTATAATAAATCCAATAAATAAACATTACAAACAGCTTGCCACCAATTCAGTTCAAGTAAGGTCATATTTGCTACCAAATGAGGTTGGAAAAAAATTTCCATTGTTCAGTCCTTTTTAGGATTTCAGTAATGCTGGAAAGGAGCTGTGGTCCTAGAATGTCAGTGCTCGCTGCATGGTGGTTTTGTACACATTGAATGAAATTGAGTGCAGTGAAGTAATATTAAACTCATCTCAGGACCACTCTACAGAATCCTTTATTTAAATAAAACCAAGGACTAATGGAAAGAATAAATTTTAGCATCCTACTTTAATATTTCTTTAAAGTAAGGCAATATATTTACTTTGGGGGTAATTAATGAAATTGAATATAGATCAATAAACTCTGATTTTACATACAATTCCTACAATTATATGCAGGCACTAAGAGAATAAATACAGAGTGGCTGGAAAAGTAGGCAAACTTGCAAGGGGGAAAAGTGTCTAAAAATTTTAGTAAAGGAGAAAATGGAAAACTTTCAATCCATTAAGCGTAGGGCCAAACCACCCAAATGGATATCCCAGTACCAGAACAAACTACAATATATGATATTGATAGTTTCAATTCTTTTAGAACATTTTTATGACCCCACAAAGAAACCCCGAGCCCATTAAAGTCATTCTCACTCTTCTTCCAGTCTCCACCCACCTCAATAGCTCTGGCAACCACTAATCACCTTCTGATTCAATGGATTTTTCTATTCTGGACAGATAAATGGAATCATTCAATATGGTACTTTTTGTGACTGGCATCTTCACTTGGCATATTTTCAACATTCATCCATGTTATAGCTTGTATTAATATTTCATTCCTTTTAAGTTCAGCATGTTTGTAAAGAAGGCAATTTAGTGTTTGACTTTCAAATAATATTCAAAGTAGTCAGAACTAGCATACGACTGTGGTCTCTAACATCATTCCCTCATAAAAAGATCCAGGGATTAGAGGAATACAATTGGAAGGAAGGAGGGAGGAAGGGAAAAATGGGGATACCATCAGATACACTAAATGGTTCAAGCATTCTTCAAGAAAACTAGCTAGGTCTTCATAAAAAAATTATTTTATGAAATAAAGTTGTGTTTGATCAAAATATATTAAAGAAATATAATACCCAGATGCAATGCAAAGAATACTGTGGGTTCAATTGGGGAAATTTGAATATGGTCTGGGAATGAGAACAGTAAAAATTTACCAATAGTAAGAGCATTTTATTGAAAACATAGGTTATAAAAGAGTATGTACCATATAATATCATTTTGCCTAAAAATATGCATGTATAATGTGTGTACGTGAGTAGATAGATAGGTGGTAGGCTAGACAGATAAACCAGAAGGAAATACAGTGGTGATTTCTGGAATTGTGTCTTAATTTTTAAAAACTTTGGCTTGTCTCATATTCTGCATTGTACTTGTACTTCTTCTATAATAATAACAGAGTATGCAAAATAAAAATAGAGCCATGCCCAGATCAGTCAATATAAAAGATGTTTTAAAACCTAAAATAAATAGGCTGGTACGAGACGGCACATGAGGAAATCTTACTAAAATGTTTGAAGAAGTAACCATAAAAATGAAGACAGTGTGAGAGAGGCTATCTCCACTTTGAAATAATATATGTGTATTTAAATTGTAGTAGAAAAAGAAAGAAAATTCTGAAGTATTTGATAAATGAGTCAAGGAGAGAAAGCTGAAGCCTTTAAGAGATACTGAATGACTAATGCTGAGAAAGGAAGTCTTTCCAGCAGAAATCTAAGGATCCTTAGAGTCAGAATTAGCTAGTATGGAAGATGGAGTGATAAATGGGACTAAAACTAGTTAACTAAAGGTTTGGAATCAGGTAATGCCTCCCCCACTCATCAGTCTCCACACTAAAATAGAGTCTCTTAAGATTTTACCCGCAGGCAAAAATGCATAATATATACATATATAAGGATGAAAATCTTAGAGAGAAATAAGAGCCTTTGAGAATCAATTCAGAAATCTAAAATTCAGCTATTAGGTTTTCCAAATAGAGAAAAAAAGTGAAGGAACTCAACAACAATAAAAACAAATTAGAAGAAAAATTCCCAGGCGTGAAGAAAAACATAAGCCTTCGAACCGAAAGTGCCTACTAAATGTGTGATTAATACTGGAAGATTTGTTTGGCACACATAACACCCAAGTAATGTTGGAAATTTTTAATACTATTTAAACAAAAGTTTTGTGATTCTTTGGCATTCCCTCCCTGCCTACTTCTTCAGAATATCAGGCATCAAACGTAATTCGTTCATTAGTAATTGTTTGTAAATTATGCTCTCATTGAAGTGGTAAGTATTTATAAGTCAACAAACTTTTAAAATCAAAATTCTTAGGCTAGAGAAAACAAAAAATATATTTAAATAACATGTAAAACAAAGGCATTAAAAGTTAATAATATGCAAATCAGTTTTTTAAATAAAATGAAACACCAAACAGTATTATGAGTTCTGGTTTTTGTGAAAAAATGGGTCCAAACACCAAGGGAGACAAATTTGAGAATGAACAAACATCTGCCACCTTTTTTTCCCTAAAAGGATTTAAGATTGTCTCTATTATGGCTTCAACCTTAAATTATTCTGGAGACACTAGAGAGTGTAATGAGTGAACATACCACACAAAAGACCAAAATTCTAATCCGTGTTGTCTCAGTCATGTTACATGAGGACATAACCAAAAATTTAACTCTCCATTTCCCCAGTTGTAAATTGATATAACTCTGTACCGCTTATTTTATAGCATTAATGTAAGACTACTAGTTTGCTCTACAGATATTTATCAAATACCTATTACACGCGCTACATATGAGTATACACAAGCAAAACAGGCAGGCTTGCTGCTCTCCTGAGTCTAGTGAAAGGAAAAAGGATAAAATTCTCAGTCCTCTTAATTATTTTAAAATGTATATGCCAGTAAATTTTTATTAAATTAAAGTTAATTTTTAAGCTGATTTTAGGCATTATAAAGCTTTTGTGTATGCTATCCAAGTATTGTATTTTCAATAAATGCATGTATTTCAATGTATACTTTTATAGGTACTAGAAAACCTAAAGTTATATAACACTAAAGTAGGACTTTCTCATATCAACCTACCTTACAAACTTTTAAGTAAATCAAAATATAAACTAATAATCATGATAAATGTAGAAATTTTACTACCATATTAATGGTAAAAACATTTCTAAACTGTTTGTCTCTAAATAAACAGAAGCAAATTGTCTTTAAAAGAGATTTGGGGAGATTTTATTATCTTACTTTTTTCTGAGTGAAGATCATAAAAACAATTGATTTCTGTATTGAATTGCATCTAAAATGTACATAGTTTCTTGGGTCATAAAACACAGCTTTCCGTTTGGTTTACAATGCTTAAGCAATTTGGACTCAGCTTTTTTTCTTTATTTGCCAATGAGAGTTTGTGCTTTACCCCATTTTTCTGAACAACAGATCCTTTAAAGACAAGAATCCAATGACCTCTTCAAGGGTCATTTGGAACTCTGGTCAAAATATAACGGTTCTTACTAATGGATTTCCACACACAGTTACTGGAGACGCAAAGTCTATTGTAAATAGGGTCTAGGGAAGCACAAACTTGGATCTGTCTGCCAGCTCATTATCAATGCATCGGAATGGCCTGAACCCCTGACCTATACCCTGAATCTCTAAGCAAAACCCCCTTTCTTCTCTTTTCTTTGGAACTCTGTGTTCTTGCTGGGTTTGCTTACTTCCTTCTCTACTTTATATTCATGTAACCACCATTAGAATATTAAGTCAGATTTATTTTATTTTTCACATCTGCTCTTCTCAGTCCTATTGATAGATAACACTTTGTGGCAAGAAGAACTAGGAAAAGAAAATAACCAGACCATGTGGGGCTGCAGGAGTGAACATGGAGCAGTCTTCCTTTGATCTCCCAAGCCATGTTTCTCTTACAGAACTTCCTTTACACACCTTGGAAAATGTTAGATACTGAAGTCACATTACTGTGAAGTTTGCAAATAGAAAAGGAGAAAAAATCACCAGAAAAACCTTGAAATTAAAAATAAGGACTCTAGACAGCCATAAATATTAACCTAAATATTAAAAAAAAAAAAAACTCAAGTGAATTTGGGCAAATTGCATATGCAAATGAATGCATAAATAAAATTATTTGACATACGCCACTTAAGGCTCAAAATGAAAGTACTGTCCAAATGATGATCTGACAGGAAAAAGAATTCTATCAACAAGAGCATATTAATGTTGTTACAAAACTTAAAAAATCATTTCCTGAAATTTCCTACTAATACTGCAACATCGGAGTTTGAAAATTTTAATTTTCTATGATATGTTCATCTTGATAAACTTGATTATTGACTGAAGAAAGTAATCACTAGTAGCAACATAGACATGTTCATTGTTCAATTGATTCATAGCTCTTTGATAGGATTATACATGAAATTTTAAAATCTCACCTGTATTTTTTCCTAAAAATACCAATGATAGTTCTCTGGGCATTGAAATCCATGCTTAAATGTGATTTTAATTTTGCCTCATTATTACTTTGCTCCCCAGTTTTCTTCAGGTTTAAAAAAAACCCCACCAAATTGTAGTTCCAGTTTTGTCCAGTTATTTTGGCCCCAAAGAGATAATAGTGAATCATTTTAAATTTTTAATTACATTATTGTTAGGCAGCAGCAGGACCATTCCTCCCCTACTGCTCTCCTAAAAAAATCCAGAAATGAGCTCATGGCTGTGAATGTGGAATATGTTGCGCAGAGTGTTTAGAAGCGTTAGATCTGAGCTGAGAGAACATTAGTTCTTTTGCAAGCAATGAAAAACCAGGGAACCATTTCATTGTTACGACCCAGTGGCCACCAGATGCTTAGAATTCCATGTATTATAAGGACAAACCATTCAATGACTCCTTTGACACCCAAAGTATGCCAATAATTCAATGTATTAGTTGGATGCAAATTTTATACAATACGGTATGGAAAGCAAACTGTAATTGGTAGTACCAGGGTGAATGGAGCTCTATCCTCTGACAGAGCCCATTGTTGAACTCCAGCCTGAACCTCCGACCCTTTACTTTGCAGGGATACAATAGCCTTTGATATGAGATGGTGGGAAACCGACTTAGAGACTCATTTCACATTCAGTTGCGATTTATCCGTTTGGCAAGGACTTTTAGCAGCTTTAATGACCACATCAATTGATGGTTAAATCCATTTGTGCCGGTGACAGAATGGCTGGCCTCTAGACTGCCACAGTCCAGGGCGGCAGCAGGCAGAAAAGACTGTCATTCAGATGTGCACGTTCCTCCCCAGCTCCGAGTTAGAGCAACCAGGAGAAGGTCCCTCGCAGGCAGGCCCCCAGACTGCACGCATTCATGTCAGTTCACTGCACAATGCAGAAGTTTCTTTGTAAAGTGGTGCAGTCGATTTACTTTTTAAGTATTGTTGCGAGTGAAAATATACAGTAGAAGACGAACTTTCTAATATTTAACAAGATCCTAAGAGAAAGAAGCAAGGCAGCAAGAATTTAATCTTTGTTTCCTTGATCGAAATGGGTGGTCCTGTTCCTGCCACCCCTGGACACCCTTTCCTCTATAAAAAAAAATAGAAAGAAAAGGAAAGAAAATCAGCAGCAGAGGTTATGACAGAGGAGGTTTATGTTTAGAAAAGACAGTGAAATCGGAATTTAAAAAACAACACTACATTCTGTGTCAAAAAGGAGGAAATATTGCTCCCTCTTCTGTTTACCAGAGGGATTTTTTTTTTTACAAATAGAAGACATCTTAAAATTTTTAAATATCACTGTTTGTGATGGCAGTGTCGGTGTGGTGGGATGGCCAGTATGGCTTATGTTATTTCTTTATAATAAAAAACATTAACTAAATAAATACATTGCTGAGCCTACTTTTTAATGTTTAAGAAACTTATAAGCAACATTGACATTTTAAAGTTGGGAGCAGGGACCAAAACATCATTTCATCCACAAGATATTTTGTGCCAGCATAAATGAGTGTTAAAATAACTAATTAAACCACACACAATACTTTATAAGTCAGCATAACATATACTACTTAAGGCATCTAACAATAAGCACAAATAATGAGGAATGTCAATACCTTATTTGAATATCTGGCTTTATAATGATTGTGATAACTTAAATTCCATATTTACTTTTATAGAATTCTAGATACGAGAATTAATGTAAATACCTGTTTAGGTTTTTTTAATGGACATTACAACTACAATTTTAACAAAACAGAAAAGTACGGAAGTAACTTACATGTAGTGTTGAATTCAGGACTTAATGAAACTGACTGCAAGGATGGAATCTTTGTGATCCTGAGTTATCTTTTGTGTCCTATTAAAAATCAGACCAACTAACACAATATTTTTTTAAAGCTGTGGTGAAAAGGTGGGAGAAAGGATTTGTTTTAGAACATGGGTAGATCCATGGGAAATGGATTGCACAAAACATGCCATTATAGCACTGTGGAAAAAATGTAAACAACATTTTCCAGCGGATTTATCTAAACATTGAAAGAATATTGAGGTTGTACAGATGAGGTCTTGGCACTGAATGCATAAGCTCTACTTGGTAAATGGGGAGGGGGAAGAAAAGGAGGCAAGATTCTATGGCAACTCTGGTGCCGAAAGCAAATGAAACAAGCGTGCATCTTCCCTGGGGTGGGGGGGTGGGGGTGGCGGGGCTTGGAAAGTGGGAATGAACAGGGAAGGGCAGTGGCAGCTCCTGAAAGGATAGTTTATGCTGAATAAATGTTTCGTGTAAAGCTGTGATGTGATCCATATCAGAGTACATATTCTGAGAGATCTGCCATCATCGTGTAACATACCACTTCAGTGATTAAAGATCACTTTGCTTGGGAGTGTATATTTGTCTTACAGTTTCCAGTTTGGATATACAAAGATATTAAATTCACCTTGATGCTGTACATTGTCTTCTGCCTTCACAATAAAATAAAGTGAGATGACTATAATAAAAGTGCATGCAGTTTTCCCTATCATTGTACCCTGGAGTCAAGTTTATACAGGAAAAAAAAACAAACATTATTTCCTTCTTTAAGAAAAAGAGAAGGAAATATAAAATAGACAGATATGGTTTGTCATACTTTTGACTATGAAACTGATTCACAATGCTTACAAAAGCATTTCATGTGTCATAAGGCAGTATATTATTTCTAAGGAATAAGACTGTAAACGCTAATGTTATTTGTCTGATTAAAATGGCCATTATTAATATTAATATTTTCTTCTCAGTATAAAGAGCAAAGAGTAATGGCACCAAGAAGACGTGACAGATGGAAGGCTAACTCTCCTTAGTGTTCTAGAAATAAACCAACAAAGAAAAGCCTTTCCATTAGAGGTCAGATTATATTGCAAATGAGCACTGAGTACACATGCCCTGATAAAAGATGGGGTTGGTTACACATGAGTTAATTGGAGGAGTTATTGGGGGAATTGAGCACCTAATAGATTTTCTTCACAGCATCATAGTTTTTCTCTCTATCCACTTAAGATAACCTCTTACACCATCATCCAGTGGTTTTAATAATAAAAACCTAAAATTACAAATCATGAAAGACACCACAGAAATACAAAGAATTATTAGAGAATACTATGAGAATCTATATGCTAACAAATGGCATAACCTAGAAGAAATGGAGAACTTTCTAGAAAAATACAACCTTACAAGACTGACTCAGGAAGAAATAGAAAATCTAAACAGACCAATTAACAGCAAAAAAATTGAATTGGTAATCAAAAACCTGCCCAAGAACAAAACCCCAGACCAGATGGATTCACCACTAAATTTTATCAGACATTAAGAGAAGACATAAAACCCATTCTCCTTAAAGTTATCCAAAAAAATAGTAGAGGAGGAAATACTTCCATACTCATTCTATGAAACCAGCATCACTATAATACCAAAACCAGGCAAAGACATCACAATAAAAAGAAAACTACTGACCAATATCCCTGATGAACATAGATGCAAAAATACTCAACAAAATATTAGCAAACTGAATCCAAAAATACATGAAAAGGATCATACTCCATGATCAAGTGGGATTCATCCCAGGGATGCAAGGATGGTACAACATTCAAAAACCCACCAACATCATCCACCACATCAACAAAAAAAGGAAAAACACAACATGATCATTTCCAATGATGCTGAAAAATCATTTGACAAAATTCAACATCCATTCATGATAAAAACTCTCAACAAAATGGACATAGAGGTCAAGTACATCAATATAATAAAGACCATATAAGACAAACTCACAGCCAAAATCATACTTAACAGCATGAAGCTGAAAGCTTTTCCTCTAATATTGGGAAAAAAACAAGAATGCCCACTCTCCCAACTTTTACTCAGCATAGTACTGGAGGTCCTAGTCACAGCAATCAGACAGCACAAAGAAATAAAAGGCATCCATACTGGTAAGGAAGAAGTCAAACTGTCACTGTTTGCAAATGACATTGTATTATATTTAAAAAACCCAAAGAATCCTCCAAAACTACTAGATTTAATATCTGCATTCCACAAAGTTGCAGGATACAAAATTAATATGCAGAAATCTGTTGCATTCCTATACACTAATGATCAACTAGCAGAAAAAGAAATCAGGAAAACAATTCCATTCACAATTGCATCAAAAAATAAATAAAATACCTAGAAATAAACCTAATGAAGGAAGTGAAAGACCTATACCCTGAAAACTACAAGACACTCTTATGAGAAATTAAAGAGGACACTAATATGTCAAAATTCACTGCATGCTCTTGGGTAGGAAGAATTAATATTCTCAAAATGGCCATCCTGCCTAAAGCAATCTACAGATTCAATGCAACCCCTATCAAAATACTGACAGCATTCTTCAACAAATGAACAAATAGTTCTAAAATTCATATGGAACCACAAAAGACCCTGAATAGCCAAAACAATCCTGAGAAGGAAGAATAAAGCTGGGGGGATCTCACTTCCCAACTTCAAGCTCTACTACAAAGCCACAGTAATCAAGAAAATTTGGTACTGGCACAAGAACAGACCCATAGACCAGTGGAACAGAGTAAAGAGTCCAGATGTTAATCCAAGCCTATATTGTCAATTAATATATGATAAAGGAGTCATGGATATACGATGGGGAAATGACAGCCTCGTCAACAGGTGTTGTTGGCAAAATTGGACAGCTACATGTAAGAGAATGAAACTGGATTACTGTCTAACTCGACACACAAAAGTAAACTCAGAATGGATCAAAGACCTGAATGTATCTTAGAGGGAATGCTTTAAATGGGAGCACTCCTAAGGCTAAATAGATGTCACCAGAGAAAATAAAATCACAGCAAAGAAAGCAGACTAACAAAATACTAACTAAAGGCAAAAAATAAAATCAACTACCCACAAAAGCAGTCAAAGGAAACACAAAAGAGAATAAAATAAAACACCCAACATATAAAGAATGGAGGAGGAGGAATAAGAAGGGAGAGAAATAAAGAATCATCAGACAGTGTTTATAATAGCTCAGTAAGAGAGTTATGTTAGACAGTAAGATAGTAAAGAAGCGAACCTTTAACCTTTGCTAACCACGAATCTAAAGCCTGCAATGGCAATAAGTACATATTTTTCAATAATCACCTTAAATGTAAATGGACTGAATACATCAATCAAAAGACACAGAGTAATAGAATGGATAAAAAAGCAAGACCCATGTATGTGCTGCTTACAAGAGACTCACCTCAAACCCAAAGACATGCACAGACTAAAAGTAAAGGATGGAAAAAGATATTTCATGTAAACAACAGGGGAAAAAAGCAGGTGTTACAGTACTAGTATCAGACTAATTCGATTTCAAAACAGAAAGTAACAAGAGATAAAAAAGGGTATTACATAATGATAAAGGAGTCAGTACAACTAGAGGATATAACCATTATAAATACATATACACCCAATACAGGAGCACCAGCATATGTGAAACAAATATACTAACAAAATTAAAAGAAGAAACAGAATGCAATGCATTCATTTTGGGAGACTTCAACACACCACTCACTCAAAAGGAGAGATCCACCAGACAAAAAGTAAGTAAGGATACAGAGGCACTGAACAACACACTAGAACAGATGGACCTAATAGACATCTATAGAACTTTATATACAAAGCCAACTTCTGTGGGATGCAGTGAAAGCAGTCTTAAGAGGAAAGTATATAGCAATCCAGGCATATTTAAAGAAGGAAGAACAATCCCAAATGAAGAGTCTAAACTCACATTTATGGATATTGGAAAAAGAAGAACAAATGAGGCTTAAGTCAACAGAAGGAGGGACATAATAAAGATCAGTAAAGAAATAAATAAAATTGAGAAGAATGAAACAATAGAAAAAATCAATGAAACCAAGAGCTGGTTCTTTGAGAAAATAAATGAATTGATATGCCTCTAGCCAGACCTATTAAGAGAAAAAGAGAACACACATCAACAGAATCAGAAACGAGAAAGGAAAAATCACAACGGACCCCACAGAAATACAAAGAATTATTAAAGAATACTATGAAAACCTATATGCTAACAAGCTGGAAAACCTAGAAGAAATGGACAACTTCCTAGAAAAATACAACCTTCCAAGACTGACCAAGAAAGAAACACAAAATCTAAACAAACAAATTGCGAACAAAGAAATTGAAGCAGTAATCAAAAAAGTACACAAGAACAAAACCCCCTGGCCAGATGGATTTACCTTGGAATTTTATCAGACATACAGAGAAGACATAATACCCATTCTCCTTAAAGTTTTCCAAAAAATAGAAGAGGAAGGAATACTCCCAAACTCATTCTATGAAGCCAACATCACCCTAATATCAAAACCAGGCAAAGACCCCACCAAAAAAGAAAATTACAGACCAATATCCCTGATGAATGTAGCCGCAAAAATACTCAACAAATATTAGCAAACTGAATTCAAAAATACATCAAAAGGGTCACACACCATGACCAAGTGGGATTCATCCCAGGGATGCAAGGATGTACAACATTTGAAAATCCATCAACATCATCCACCACATCAACAAAAAGAAAGATAAAAACTACATGATCATCTCCATCGATGCTGAAAAAGCATTCGACAAAATTCAACATCCATTCATGATAAACTCTCAGCAAAATGGGTATAGAGGGCAAGTACCTCAACATAATAAAGGCCATATATGATAAACCCACAGCCAACATCATACTGAACAGCGAGAAGCCGAAAGCTTTTCCTCTGAGATCGGGAACAAGACAGGGATGCCCACTCTCCCCACTGTTATTTAACATAGTACTGGAGGTCCTAGCCATGGCAATTAGACAAAACACAGAAATACAAGGAATCCATATTGGTAAAGAAGAAGTTAAACTGTCACTATTTGCAGATGACATGAAGTTTTACATAAAAAACCCTAAAGACTCCACTCTGAAACTTCTAGAACTGAGATCAGAATACAGCAAATTTGCAGGATACAAAATTAACACATAAATCTGTAGCTTTCCTATACACTAACAATGAACCAATAGAAAGAGAAATCAGGAAAACAATTCCATTCACAATTGCATCAAAAAGAATAAAATACCTAGGAATAAACCTAATCAAAGAAGTGAAAGACCTACACCCTGAAAACTACAAGACACTCTTAAGAGAAATTAAAGAGGACACTAACAAATGGAAAATCATCCCATGCTCATGGCTAGGAAGAATTAAAATCATCAAAATGGCTATCCTGCCCAAAGCAATATACAGATTTGATGCAATCCCTATCAAATTACCAAGAACATTCTTCAACGAAGTGGAACAAATAATTCAAAAATTCATATGGAAACACCAAAGAACCCAAATACCCAAAGCAATCCTGAGAAGGAAGAATAAAGTGGGAGGGGGGAATCTTGCTCCCCAACTTCAAGCTCAACTACAAAGCCATAATAATCAAGACAATTTGGTACTGGCACAAGAACAGAGCCACAGACCAGTGGAACAGAATAGAGACTCCAGACATTAACCCAAACATACACGGTCAATTAATATACAATGAAGGAGTCATGGACATACAATGGGGAAATGACAGTATCTTCTGCAGATGGTGCTGACAAAACTGGACAGCTACATGTAAGAGAATGAAACTGGATCATTGTCTAACCACATACACAAAAGTAAATTTGAAATGGATCAAAGACCTGAATGTAAGTCATGAAACCATAAAACTCTTAGAAAAAAACATAGGCAAAAATCTCTTAGACATAAACATGAGCAACTTTTTCATGAACATATCTCCCCTGGCAAGGGAACAAAAGCAAAAATGAACAAGAGGGACTATATTAAGCTGAAAATTTTCTGTACAGCAAAGGACACCATCAATAGAACAAAATGGCATCCTATAGTATGGGAGAATATATTCAATAATGACAGATCCAATAAAGGGTTGACATCCAAAATATATAAAGAGCTCACTCATCTCAAAAAACAGAGAGCAAATAATCCAGTTAAAAAATGGGCAGAGGAGCTGAACAGACAGCTCTTCAAAGAAGAAATTCAGATGGCCAACAGACACATGAAAAGATGCTCCACATTGCTAGTCATCAGAGAAATGCAAAGCAAAACCACAATGAGATATCACCTCACACCAGTAAGGATCACCACCATCCAAAAGACAAACAACAACAAATGTTGGCAAGGTTGTGGAGAAAGGGGAACATTCCTACACTGCTGGTGGGAATGTAAATTAGTTCATTGTGGAAAGCAGTATGGAGGTTCCTCAAAAAGCTCAAAATTGAAATACCATTTGATCCAGGAATTCCACTTCTAGGAATTTACCCTAAGAATAGAGCAGCCGAATTTGAAAAAGACAGATGCACCCCTATATTTATCACAGTACTATTTACAGTAGCCAAGAAATGGAAGCAACCTAAGTGTCCATCACTAGGTGAATGGATAAAGAAGATGTGTGACATATACACAATGGAATATTATTCAGCTGTAAGAAGAAAACAAATCCTACCATTTGTAACAACATGGATGGAGCAAGAAGGTATTATGCTCAGTGAAATAAGCCAGGTGGAGAAAGACAAATACCAAATGATTTCACTCATATGTGGAGTATAAGAACAAAGAAAAACCGAAAGAACAAAACAGCAGCAGAATCACAGAACCCAAGAATGGACTAACAGTTACCAAAGGGAAAGGGACTGGGGAGGATAGGTGGAAAGGGATAAGGGCGGGGAGAAAAGAAAAGGGGCATTACGATTAGCATGTATAATGTGGGGGGATGGCACGGGGAGAGCTGTGCAACACAGAGAAGACAAGTAGTGATTCTACAGCATCTTACTACACTAATGGATAGTGATTGTAATGACTTGTTGAAGTGGGGAGCCTAGTAAACATAATGTTCTTCGTGTACTTGTAGATTAATGTTACCAAAATGAATAAATAAATAAACAAAAGCTCAAAATAGAAATACCATTTGACTCAGGAATTCCACTCCGAGGATTTTACCCTAAGAATACAGGAGCCCAGTTTGAAAAAGACATATGCACCCCTATTTTAATCACAGCACTATTTACAATAGCCAAGAAATGGAAACAACCTAAGTGTCCATCAGTAGATGAATAGATAAAGAAGATGTGGTACATATATACAATGGCATATTATTCAGCCATAAGAAGAAAGCAAATCCTACCATTTGCAACAACTTGGATGGAGCTAGAGGGTATTATGCTCAGTGAAATAAGCCAGGTGGAGAAAGACAAGTATCTTATTTTTCACTCATCTGTGGAGTATAAGAACAAAGAAAAAAATTAAAGGAACAAAACAGCAGCAGACTCAGAAAACCCAAGAATGGACTAACAGTTACCAAAGAGAAAGGGACTTCGGAGGATGATTGGGAAGGGAGGGACAAGGGGGGAAAAGGGGCATTATGATTAGCACACATAGTGTAGGGGCTGGGTGCACAGGGAAGGCAGTATAGCTCAGAAAAGACAAGCAGTGATTCTATAAAATCTTACTATGCTGATGGACAGTGACTGTAATGGGGTATGTGGTGGTGACTTGATAATGGGGGGAATCTAGTAACCACAATGTTGTTCATGTAATTGTATAGTAATGATACCAAAATAAGATAAATAAAAACAAATAATCTAGATCAATATATATAGTGTTCTATAAACTCTGTGAGAGTAGTGCCTATCTCTCCTTTTTTGACATCAAAAATCCCACACAGAGCCTATACATAGGTGATGCTCAATATATATTGGTTGACTATTGGAAGAGTAATTAAGAGAGTAAGATGAACCATTTTTCAAAAACTGTGAAACACAATTTGTAAACTCGCAGAAAGAAATGAACCTTTATTCACCATCTCCAATATAAGAGTACACATGTTCAAGTTATCTTAATATTCACTAATATCTACAAGGTAGTTATTAATCATCCCCATTTTGCAACTGAGAAAAAAGAAACTCTGGAAGATGAGGTTACTTTCCCAAATTTACACCAGAGACAAAGCTGAGACTCAAATACAGTCCTAAGTAACACCATCATGATTTATCAACTTTTTCATACTGCTTGCTCCACACCAGACAGTGCTAACTCCCACTTTGGTCTAACCTGAAGAACAAAATGGAAATAATTCATTTACTATAGATCTCATTCTTCTCTGGGCCCCTCTGAAAGCACAGGAAAGCCAGTGGAGGCCAGGCTGAAATTCAAAGCTGAATTAACCAAGTACAATCAGCCCTACATATATATAAATGGGGTTAAAAATCTTTAGAAATAAAAATGTTTGTCTCCTAAGTTCTAATGGAATCAGCAGCCCTCATTTCTACTGTCTATTCAATGTGCTACTTCTCACATTGTATGTTCAGTCTCTGCCAAGTCTGAGCCCCTCTAGACTGGCAAACTTTTGTCCAGATCTGTCTCAACTCCTCCCCTTCCTCATCCTCCCTCTACCTACCCTATTTCAAAAAGAAACAATTCCATTGAATCCAACGGAACTTTCATTACATTGTCAATATATTTTACTATGAACTAGTCTCTTCATAGAATAATCCCTCCACTACATCTTCATGATCCAGAAGATCATGAACTAGGCACTGTTTATTTTTTTCTCCCTGTATTACAAGGGATATAACACTCTCAAATCCCCACCATATTTTCAGACTATTATTCTTTCACCCTCGTTTAAAAAAGGTAAGATGGACCTTTATTCATATGTCAATTTATTATGAGCAGATAATGACATGACAGGCATGGTCTGAAGATGTTTTATTTTCCATAAATCTCACTTCACTCCATTTTTACCTTTACGACACTCCTTGTAAGTAAGTTTCAAATGGGTTAAATAACTGACCTAGTTTTTGAAGTGGAGTGGGAACTGAGCCCCCAGTAAGTTTTCTTCACAGCTTCATAGTTCTTCTCTTTATGCAGTTAAGATGACCTCTTTCTGTCATCCACCAAATATCATATACTACAATTCCCCAAGCACAAAAACTCTTACCATCGCTCCCATCGTGTTCCTCTCCATTGCCAACATCTTGGGGCATGCCAATGTCCAACTTGAGCATACACCTTAGTACCTCAGTAAATTCTACTCCAATAATCTTTTCTTATATTTCAGAAACACACTTTCATAGGTATTCCCAGTTTCTCAAAATATGGTTTAGAGCTCTTTGATGATCACCAGTGTTGTCAGCACACATGTGGCAGTTTAAAGCAAAAGACAATGAACTATTTTGTTTTCTTTCATTTCACAAACCTCATGCACTTATTTCAAAAATATTTATTATGATCAATTAATTGCTAGACAATACTGTAAGTACTAGAGAGACAGCAGTAAACAAGATAGACAAGATCCTGTTTTCATGGGACTCAGAGTAAGGAAGGGATAAATTAAAAACGGTAAGAAAAAAAGAAGCAACACAATATCAAGTAGTCAGATGTCATATTCATGTATCCAACAAATATTTCCTTGAGTTCCTACTTTGTGCCAGCCACTGTTGTACACAGTAAGGATGCAAGAGTGACCAGACAATGCTAAAGCCAGAGAAATACTCATCTCCAGGAAAGATAATGGTGTGAAACCTATCATATGACCTTATCACTAGACTACAAATTATTTTAGCCAGAGTTGGGACATTATCTTGGCTTTAATATATTATAAGAACAAACTCTTCATTGTTTTTATATCTGGAATTAAAACACTCAGGTGATTGTGTGATCATATCATATCTTCTTTTCTGTGTGTATAGGGTCTTTGCTCATGTGTTCCCATGAGAACTCCTTCGAAGTATGAGATTCCTTGGCCATGAAACTGAATAAGCCTAGGGTTTCTTATCTACTGAACAGGATGTTTTTTGTTTGCTCATTTTCCCCCAAACAAACAATGCCCTTGTTCTCTTGCAGACTCCATTTTAGTGGGGGAGAGTACCCATAAGCAAATAATTACTAATTTTCTCAGAGGATAATGCATAAACAAAAGTAATATACAGTGATGTGATAGAATGTGAGGGTTAGGGCTTAAGGTTTGGGAAGAAGAAAATAAATATGGTACTGAGAGGAGGCCCTTCAGAAAGAGAGGAAAGAGAGCTGATGTGTGAGAAGTGTCAGAAATTCTACTATTCTTAGTAGTCATTACATGTTTAAAGGGTGCACATGTGTGACAACAATGGAAATAGACTATGTGCTTTATCTAACATTCAAGTTTAGAGTCATCTCAGCTAATTCAGTGTTTCAGATCTTACCTATTTTTGTTTGCCATTGTGATTATCCTGTAACATATTTACAATTCAGAAAAAAAATGGATCAATGGATCAAAAGTTGTTTATTGAAGCACAAAAATGATTAAAATAATCAGCAAATCACTACAATCAGGACAGTCATAAATAGTAAGCCAAAACAGTGGGATAATATCATACACGACACTCTGTTTATGGGCAAGTGAATCTTTAAGTGGAATCATTTCACATAAATAGAGGAGGACAAAACAAGAATTGTATATATAATAATGAGTGTCTGAAAATTCAGTTATATTGAACCAGGGACCAGATAGTCTCTGCATTTCCTGCTGAAAGTACATCAAATAATGGTATAAAGCCATAAAAGCTTGTACTTTTTTTTTTCAAAAAAGCACAGTGACCTCAATAGTAAACCAATTGAGTTTTCCAGAATAAGGGACAAATAATAGTTTCCAGTATAGAACTGATGAATTTGCTTGCCAGAGGCAGAGAAAAACAACAGAAGCAACATTCAAAGTTGTATGCCTTATAGCACCAACGGGTATAAGACACATTATTGCTGAGAAGTTTATAATGCTATCAGCAGTGTCAACTTAAAGTGTATGTGTATTTGTATGTATTTTGGAAAGAAATAAAAATGAGTTGTCCACAAAATACAACGTATGTTGTATATTATTAACGGTGTATAATTTACAAGAGCAATTTCTGCTGTGTTTGTGTGCTAACTAGTATTTTACTTTATAGATCTACAAATGTCACAGATATACAGAGCATGAATTAAGTACTAGTATGTGGGGGATGTATATGAGGTAAAAGAGTTGGGTGGTTATTTGTTCTCTTTATCACTGAAAATCTGTAGTGACAAGGATGTGTTGTTTGGTACATGATGATTACTTTCCAAACCAGGCAAAAAAAAAAAAAAAACTGGCAAAGTTCATTTATATCAAAGCTTACAACTTTAAACTATGTGTGCTGCAAAAGGATATATTGCTACACAAATAAAATTAATTGCACCTACGTATCAATCACTATACATCTTCAATCACAGAGAACTATTGTTAATGATCACTCTATCTCCCGAGGTAGATTCACTATTGAAAGAAACATGAGACTTTGTAAACATAATTAATTACATGGGATCACTGGTTGTATGATTTTTTTGCTATCATTAATGTACAATTACATGAACAATATTACGGTTACTAAACTTTCCCTATTATCAAGTCCCTACCACATACCCCATTACAGTCACTGTACCTCAGCATAGTAAGATGGTACAGAATCACTACTTGTCTTCTCTGTATTATATTGCCTTCCCTGTAACCCACCCCCCTACATTATATGTGCTAACCATAATGCCCCTGTTTCCTCTTTGTCCCTCCCTTCCCACCCATCTTCCCCAGTCCCTTTCTCTTTGGTAACTGTTAGTCCATTCTGTTTTGTTCCTTCAGTTTTTGCTTTGTTCTTATACTCCACAGATGAGTGAAATCATTTGATACTTGTCTTTCTCCACCTGGCTTATTTCACTGAGCATAATACCCTCTAGCTCCATCCAAGTTGTTGCAAATGGTAGGATTTGCTTTCTTCTTATGACTGAATAATTTTCCACTGTGTATATGTACTACATCTTCTTTATCCATTCATCTACTGACAAACACTTAGGTTGCTTCCATTTCTTGGCTATTATAAATAGTGCTGCAATAAACATAGGACAGCATATGTCTTTTTCAAACTGAGCTCCTGTATTCTTAGGGTAAATTCCTACGAGTGGAATTCCTGGGTCAAATGGTATTTCTATTTTTAGTTTAATAAGGCACTTCAATACTGCTTTCCACAATGGTTGAACTAATTTACATTCCCACCAGCAGTGTAGGAGGGTTCCCTTTTCTCCTCATCATGGCCAACATTTGTTATTTGTCTCTTAGATAATGGCCATCCTAACTGGTATGAGGTGATATCTCATTGTGGTTTTAATTTGCATTTTTCTGATGATAAGCATTGTGGAGCATCTTTTCATGTGTCTGTTGGCCATCTGAATTTCTTCTTTGGAGAACTGTCTGTTCAGTCCCTCTGTTCATTTTTTAATTGGATTATTTGCTTTTTGTTTGTTGAGTTGAATGAGCTCTTTATATAATTTGGATGTCTTATCAAATATGTCATTTATGAATATATTCTTCCATAATGTAGGATGTCTTTGTATTCTACTGATGGTGTCCTTTGCTTTACAGAAGCTTTTTATTTTGATACAGTCCCACTTGTTCATATTTGCTTTTGTTTCCCTTGCCCTGGGAGATATGTTCATGAAGAACTTGCTCATGTTTATGTCCAAGACATTTTTGCCTATATATCTTCTAAGAGTTTTATGGTTTAATGACTTACATTCAGGTCTTTCATCCATTTTGAATTTACTTTTGTGTATGGGTTTAGACAATAATCCAGTTTCATTCTCTTACTGTCCAATTTTGCCAACGCCAGCTGTTGAAGAGGCTGTCATTTCCCCATTGTATATCCATGGCTCCTTTATCATATATTAATTGACAATATAGGCTTGAGTTTATATCTTGGCTGTCTAGTCTATTCTATTGGTCTATGGGTCTGTTCTTGGGCCAGTACCAAATTGTCTTGATTACTGTGGCCTTGTAGTAGAGCTTGAAGTCAGGGAGCGTAATTCCCCCCACTTTATTCTTCCTTCTCAGGATTGTTTTGGCTATTCGGGGCCTTTTGTGTTTCCATATGAATTTTAGAACTATTTGCTCTAATTCATTCAAGAATGCTGTTGGTATTTTGATAGGGGTTGCATTGAATCTGTAGGTTGCTTTAGGTGGATGCCCATTTTGACAATATTAATTCTTCCTATCCATGAGCATGAGACGTGTTTACATTTATTGATATTTTCTTTAATTTCTCTTAAGAGTGTTTTGTAGTTTTCAGAGTATAGGTCCTTCACTTCCTTGGTTATGTTTATTCCTAGGTATTTTATTCTTTTTGATGCAATTGTGAATGGAATTATTTTCATGATTTCTCTTTCTGCTAGCTCAACATTACTGTACAGGAATGCCACAGATTTCTGTGTATTAATTTTGTATCCTGCAACTTTGCTGAATTCAAATATTAGATCTAGTATTTTTGGAGTAGATTATTTAGGGTTTTTTACACCTGCAAACAGTGACAGTTTGACTTCTTCCTTACCAATCTAGATGTGTTTTATTTCTTTGTGTTTTCTGATTGCTGTGGCTAGGCCCTCTAAAAGTGGGGAGAGTGGGCATCCTTGTCATTTTACTGATCTTAAAGGAAAAGCTTTCAGCTTCTTGCTGTTTAGTATGATGTTGGCTGTGGGTTTATCATATATATATAGCTTTTATTATGTTGAGGTACTTGCCTTCTATACCCATTTTGTTGAGAGTTTCTGTCATGAAAGGATGTTGAATTTTGTTGCATGCTTTTTCAGCATTTATATGGTTTTTGTCCTTCTTTTTGTTGATGTGGTGGATGATGTTGATGGATTTTTGAATGTTGTACCATCCTTGCATCCCTGGCATAAATCCCACTTGATCATGTTGGATGATCTTTTTGATGTATTTTGAATTCAGTTTGCTTATATTTTGTTGAGATTTTTGCATCTATGTTCATCAGGGATATTGATTGTAATTTTCTTTTTTTTGTCGTGTCTTTGCCTGGTTCTGGCATTAGAGTGATGTTTGCCTCGTCAAATGAATTTGGGAGTATTCCCTCCTCTTCTACTTTTTGTAATACTTTAAGGAGGATAGGTATTAGGTATTCAGTAAATATTTATTAAAATTTAGCAGTTGGTTGTATGACTTTTCAAAACTTTAAGGAGAAATAGGTTGTACAGTAAGTATAAGGAAGTTTGTTGTTGAAGGGAAAGATCCATCTATTTTTAAAATAATGCATAAGATATACATACTTCATATTGACACTGGTACTGTTTATACCTATTTAAATTGGCCTTCTCAAATACTCTGCCTTGAACAACCTGCATTTATCACTTAAACATAAAAAAATCACCCATTTTAATGTTGAGAATCATTTCAAAAACTGCCAGGACTTCTTACAAAGATGGAATTGCTAGATTAATAGGCCACTTGCTTGAAGTTTCATGGTTTTTCCCAAACTTTCATGATTTTTTCACTCATTGGAAAAATTGATGCCATATTATCTAATTTTTTAAATTATGGTAAAATATTCATAATATGAAATTTATTATCTTAATCATTTTTAAGTGTACAATTCAGTAATGTTAACAATATTCACATCATTACACAACAGATTCGTAAGAGTTTTCTGTCTTGCAAAATTTAATTTCTATACCCATTGAACAGCAATTCCTCATTTCCTCATTCTCCTGACTGGTAACTACCATTTTACTTTTAATCTCTATGAGTCTGATTACTTTAGGTACTTCATATAAATAGAACAATACAGTAATTACTGTAGTGACAGAGATGTGAGGTTTGGTACATCTTTTTGTACTAGATTATTTGACTCGACATAAGGGCCTTAAAATTCATCTGTGTTGTAATATGTAACAGGATGTCTTTCCATTGTATATAGGTACCACATTTTGTTTATCCATTTATCCGTGAGTGGGCATTTGGGCTGCTTCTACCTCTTGGCTACTGTGATTACTGCTGCAGTGAACTTGAGTGTACAAATATCTCTTGCGATTCTCCTTTCAATTTTTTTGAATATATGCCCAAATGTAAGAATACTGGATCATAAGGTAATTGCATTTTTAACATTTCAATGAATTTCCTTATTATTTTCTGTAAGGGCTGCTCCATTTTGTGTTTCCACGAACAGTGCACAAGGGTTCCATTTTTTCCACATCCTTGCCAAGACTATTAACTTTCTGTTTTTTTTATAGTAGCCTTCCTAATGGGTGTGAGGTGATAACTCATTGTGGTTTTGATTGGCATTCCTGTAATGATTAGTGATATCGAATGTCTTTTCTTGACTTGTTAGCCATTTGAAATGTCTACTCAAGTCCTTTGCTCACCTTTTAATTGAGCTGCTTTATTTTTTTATGTTGATTTGTATTTCTTTTTATATTCGCGGATATTAACCCTTATTGCACATAAGATTTGCATTTTTTCCCATTCTGTAGGTTGCCTCTTCACTCTGTTGATTGTTTCCTTTGATGTGCATAAGTTTTTAAGTTTGATATAGTTCCATTTTTCTATTTTTACTCTGTTGGCTGTGCTTTTATTGTCATATTCAAGAAATCATTGTCAAATCCAGTGTAATGAAACATTTCTCCAATGTTTTCTTCTGGGAGTTTTATAGTTTCAGATCTTACTTTTTCTCTTTAATCTATTTTGACTTAATTTTTGTATACAGTGTAAAGTAAGAGACTTATTTTATTATTTTGTTTGTGGATATCCAGTTTTCCTAGCACCACTTGTTGAAGGTTGTTTCCCCATTGTGTGGTCTTGGCAACCTCGGAGAGGTGTTTTTATATATGAGGGGTTTTTATTTTTAAACCACTTTCAAATTCTATAAAAACGAAAATACAATTTCCAGAGATAAATGTAGCTAAAGAGTAGATTAGAATGTATTCATGTCCCAACTTCTACTTTGAGGGGGAAAAGTTTGTTAACGGCACTGAAAGTAGTTTAAATGAGAAATGTTTCTGAATTTCTGAACCCAAATTCAATCTGAATAGCCAGCACATTTGACAGACTTTAAATAATTATTTCCATGGTGCAAACTCATGATTGTTAGTATAGGACTAAATTAATACAAATAAAGGTTGAGAGTGGCAAACATTGAATTAGCAGTTCATAATCTGAAAATTAAGCTCTCTGCAACTGATCTTGATATCAAAACTTTGTTAAAAAGTTAGGAAATTCCCTCACATATCAAGCAATGGTCATTATTCTTAACACACATTAAAATATTGTTTATTCTTTATTTGCTACACTGTAATGATTTTCTACTTATTTCAAAATATTAGTGTGTCATATATGACATATCCATTAAATGATCTAAGGCCACATTTTGGAAAGTTCTGCATTAAATCAATAACTATGCAACTGATAAAACAGCAACATTCAACAGAAATATAATGCAAGTCACATATGTAATTTTAACTTTTCTAGTAGCCACATTAAAAATGTAAAATGCAAAATAGGAAATTAATTTAATAATATATTTTTAAATACCCAAAACACTATCATTTCAACATGGAAGACACATTTCAAATACTTTAAAATACTGAGATAGTTTGCATTTCTTTTTTTCATAGTAAGCACATCTCAGTTTAGAGTAGCCTCATGTCACTAGTGGCTGCTGTATTGGACTGCACAGCCCTGAAAACTTAACCTTAGAAATCAGACTATCTGACCTCAGTCTTCTATCCATTCACTTCTTCCAATATTTTTCTCCTATTAAATCTACATTTAAATCCCAAATAGACTCTGTCCTTTGATGGTACCCTTCTCAGAGTTCAGCAATTTCCTCTGGCCTCTGTTAGGAAAGCTCTTGACTTGATTCCTCCCTAATCAATGTGCTTCACCTGCCAGATCATTCAGCAATGCTGAATCAGTTTAAGTACTCACTTCTGTTTCGTCTCCAGAACCATGAGCACTACCGAGGAAAGTATATAGCCATACTGACTTGTGCCTTCTCACATTTATTCCCTTTCACCCTCAGCTGGAGTGGGTGGGTCACCAATACTCTATTACTTATTACCGTCATTATATTCACTTTCCTTTCCTTCAGGAGACAGTCCAAACTTAGGTAACCCTTCTGATGTCCCCTCTACTCCCTCCTCCATCAACCTTGATAGATTGTCTAGCACCCTGTTTCAGAGAAAATAGGGGTGACCAAGCATGTATAACAGGTGGACTCTTGCCTTATCAAGGCAAATTCCTATCCCCTGCCCTCTTCGACCCATCCCCTCTGAGATTCCTCACTGACCTTGCATAGAAAACAAGACTGTTGACAACCATGTTAAATATTGATGTAAGTACTACTTCTTGAGGAAACTTTAGATTATTGTTCCCATTCTGGTCCCAGTATGTGACTTCTAGGAAATGTCTCCACACTTCCATTTCCTAATTCTCAAGCCAGGCTGGCTGAATTCTGTTGTCTCTTTTAGCTTCAACATTTTAAACTCTATAGTTCCAGTATAATACAAAGCGAGCTTTGAAGTGCTAACAGATACAGAAGAGAGGAAAATGAGTATGTATAGAACCTAGTGGCTTCTGTTCCTTTCTGGCTCTGCAACCTCATGTATAGACCTGGACCTCTTCTGTAAAGTTGAGATCAAAGTCACGACTCTTGGTCACAGGTAATGGTCCTTAGCTCTGGGTTTTGCCTCCTTAGCCTCCACCCCTCCAGAGATTATGCCCTTTTGCTTATAATGTTTGGTGATTCCTGCCTTCCTGGTTGAATCTGGCTGACACAGCCGTCTTTGAAGTCAGCTAGCTTTGGAGCATAGGTGAGCGTTTTAGCCCTAAGAGTAAAGGAATGAAAGCAGGTAACCTACTAAGACCCCTATTTAGTTTCAGTAATATAATTCTTATGAATGTTAAATTCAAATGTTCATTACAGTATTTTCATAGCTTAATGCTTAGTTTAAAAGTTTCTTAGAGAAGTGCTGAGTTTATAGAAAGAGCCAAATTTGGTGAGTCCAGTGCACTGCAACTGGTCTTAATAGTAATGCCACTGGGTAGAAATCATATGCAGTGAGCTTTCCTACTCAGACCAACTGTATTTTATGATCCCTGGTCTGGTTTCTCCACAGCATATCCTCCCACTGTTAATGGCTAGCGTGGTTTGAAACTCTTCCCCATTCCTTCAGGCCTTACTGTGTTGGAATGTTGAGGTTTCTAGTGCTAATCTTAGCCACATTCTCCCCTCTGTGCTACACTAACAATGGTTCAAAACAGATGCATATGTAAAAAATAAAACTTTCAGAAAATAAAACTCAAACTTTTCCTGGGCTTATACACTAAATGAGAATTCATTTCTTATATATCACAGTATTTCTCAGAAATGCTCTGTTTTGAACTAATAGTGAGTTGCCTTGCCGAAACTTCAAATCTCTTAGCAATGTCACATTAATAGATTGAAATACAGAGAACTGATGGTTGCTATAAGGGGAGAAGGGTAGGGGGATGGACAAAATAGAAAGAAAGGATAAAGAGGTATAAACTTCTAATTATAAAATTACTAAGTCACAGAGATGAAAAGTACATCATAGGGAATATAGTTAATAATATTGTAATAACTTTGGTGATACATGGTAACAACACTTATTGCAGTGAGAATTTCATAATGTATATAATTGTAGAATCCCTATTTTATACTCCTAAAACTAATATAATATTGTATACTAACTACACTTCAAATTAAACAAATAAAATGGTTTCCCTTGACCTCTTAGCCTCTCTACCCCATGCTCCCCTGTTGCAGTGTCCAACATTCCATCATTATATCTATTTGCTTCTTCCTTGACCAGTAATTCGCCTAAGCTCCTATATAGCTGACAGTTAGATGGCTTTATATATAGTTTCTCACCTAGAGATCAAATTATTTACATTGTAGTTTATATTAACATTCCCTACATAACAATTGCCAGTGCACAAATAATTTTCATAATTCTAACAAACGTTTATTGAATCAGTCACTTTCCTAAGCCCTTTATTTATATTAGTTCATTCAATATTCACAACCACAGAGTAGGAAACATAATTTTCTCCATTTTGCAGATGAGGAAACTGAAGCATTTAGAGATGAAGTAGTTTGAAAGTTTACAGATAGCAGTGAATGGAGCTAGGATTCAAACCCAGTGGTTCTGATGCCACAACCTTCATTCTTAATCACTATCATACTGATACAAAGGTTCATTAGTAAATGCCACCATGGTTGTAATGCTTTTTTACCATGAGTTTTTTAACTTAAATTTTAAATAATTTCAGGCACAGAAAAGCTATAAAAATTATATAAATAGATCCCATTATCCATTCACCCAAACTCCCACAGCACAATTACCCAAATCGAGAAATGAACATTATCACCATACTAGTTAATATCATCTTAATCTATAAAAGTTATTCACATTATGCCAATTGCCACACTAATGTCCTTTTTCTGACCAAGGATCCAATCCTAGACATTGCATTTAGTTGTCATGTCTCCTTACTCCTTCATTTGAAACAATTCTTCAATGTTTATTTGTCTGTCATGACCTTGATACTTTAACATTATTTGGCCAACTGCCCATTAGAGTATCTAAAATAATCTCAAGGTTTGGGAAAGCTTGATATTAATCAGTAGAAAGGCCTCCCAACATTCCACAGTGATGCAGCATGTATGTCCATCTAATCCTGTTTCTGGTGGGATGCAAGATTTGGCCTCTCCAGGAGAATCCAGGATTTACATCTTTGTAGTAACTGGGATGGGCTGCTACCCCTTCCACTGTACGCCCTTCCCCAACTAGAGTCCCTTTTTCAGAGCAGTACTGATTTTTAGTGAATTACAGAAATATTTCATTTTGTTGGGTAATCTGTACAATGTGATCCCCAAGCATTTTCTGCCCTGAAACAATTACATTGAGAAGCATATGAAGGAATTTAGTTTGTTTTCCTATCATTCCTTTTGAGCATTTCCAGATAATTGCTTCCAGGTGAATTACTTGCATGGATACATGCCATAAAAACTACATTTCCATTGTCATGTAGGTGTGATAGGCAGCGTCTCGCTATGTTTTGTAGTCTAAGTTAAATACAACTATTTGTCAGTTATTATGTATTTTTATTCCTCATATAGACAAGACAAAATGTACAGCAGTTGATGTTGCTTGGACTAATCTGTTTGTTAGCTATCATTATCGCATTGGAAAATGTATTTTCAGTGGACTTTCTAAACACTGAATGTAACAAGTAGGGTAGTGGCAAAAAAAGAGCCATTGTTAAAAATGTTTTATAACTTACATAACACAAAATAGGCATGCTTAAAATTGGTGAGTGCTGCAGAGCAAGGGTTCTCTCACACTGTTCAATAGGAAAAGACTCATTTTCACCAATATGCCCACTCTTAGTTTACACTAACCCTCTTGGACTTCATTCTGAGAGTTATCATTCACTGATCAATGAGCTTGACTCTATACTTTTCTACATTGATTAGTAAGAGGACACTAATACTTTGTAAAGTAACAACAGCTCTCACATTTTTTAGTAAGATATGATTGATATACACTCTTACAAAGGTTTCATATGAAAAAATAATGTGGTTACTACATTTACCCATATTATCAAGTCCCCACCCATACCCCAATACAGTCACCGTCCATCAGTGTAGTAAGATGACACAGATCCACTATGTGCCTTCTCTGTGATACACTGTTCTCCCCATGATTCCCCACACCATGTGTATTAACATAATACCCCTCAATCCTCTTCTCCCTCCTTCCCCACACGCCCTCCCACACACCTCCCCTTTGGTAACCACTAGTTCATTCTTGGAGTCTCTGGAGTCTGTTGCTACTTTGTTCCTTCAGTTTTGCTTCACTGTTATACTCCACAAATGAGGGAAATCATTTGGAATTTGTTTTTCTCCAACCGGCTTATTTCACTGAGCATCATGTCCTCCAGCTCCGTCCATGTTGTTGCAAATTGTAGAATTTGTTTCTTTCTTATGGCTGAATAGTATTCCATTGTGTATATGTACCACATCTTCTTTATCCATTCATCTACTGACAAGACACTTAGGTTGCTTCCATAACTTGGCTATTGTAAAAAGTGCTGCAATAAACATAGGGGTGCATATGTCTTTTTGGTTCTGAGAAGTTGTATACTTTGGGTAAATTCCAAGGAGTGCAAATTCTGGGTCAAATGGTATTTCTATTTTTAGTTTTTTGAGGAACCGTGATACTGCTTTCCATAATGGTTGAAATAGCTTACATTCCCATCAGAAGGGTTGGAGGATACCCCTTCCTCTGCATCCTCACCAGCATTTGTTGTTCTTAGACTTTTGGATGCTGGCCATCCTTACTGGTGTGAGGTGATATCTCATTGTGGTTTTAATTTGCATCTCCCTGAAGAATAGTGAACTGTAGCATCTTTTCATGTGTCTGTTGGCCATCTGAATTTCTTCTTTGATGAACTGTCTTTTCATATCCTCTGCCCATTAGTTAATTGGGATATTTACTTTTTGGGAGTTGAGGCATGTAAGTTCTTTATATATTTTGGATGTTGACCCCTTGTCAGCTATGTCATTTACAAATATATTCTCCAGTACTGCAGGATGCCTTTTTGTTCTGTTGATGGTGTCCTTTGTCATGCAGAAACTTTTTAGTTAGATGTATTCCCATGAGTTCATTTCTGCTTTTGTTTCCCTTTCTCAAGGAGATGTGTTCAGGAAGAAGTTGCTCCTGCTTATATTCAGGAGATGTTTGCCTATGTTGTCTTCTAAGAGTTTTATGGTTTCATGACCTACATTCAAGTCTTTGATCCATTTCAAGTTTACTTTTTTGCATGGGGTTAAATAATAATCCAGTTTCACTGTCTTGCATGTAGCTGTCCAGTTTTGCCAACACCAGCTGTTGAAGAGGCTGTCATTTCTCCATTGTATATCCATGGCTCCTTTATCGTATATTAATTGCCCATATATGGTTGGATTTATATCAGGGCTTTCTAGTCTGTTCCATTGGTCTATGGGTCTGTTCTTGCCAGTACCAAATTGTCTTGATTACTGTGGCTTTGTAGTAGAGCTGGAAGTTGGGGACCACAATGCCCCCATTTATTCTTCCTTCTCAGAATTTCTTTGCTTATTTGAGGTCTTTTGTGGTTCCATATGAATTTTAGAACAATTTTCTCTAGTTGGTTGAAGAATGCTGTTGGTATTTTGATAGGAATTGCATTGAATCTATAGATTGCTTTTGGTAAGATGCTCACATCCTATCCATGAGCACAGGATGCATTTCCATTTATCCATGCCTTCTTTAATTTATCTTATGAGTGTCTTGTACTTTTCAGAGTATAGGTCTTTTGCTTCCTTGGTTAGATTTATTCCTAGGTATTTTATTTTTTCAGAATCAATTGTGAATGAAATTGTTTACCTGATTTGTCTCTCTGCTAGTTCATTGTTAGTGTATAGGAATGCCACAGGTTTCTGTGTATTAATTTTGTATCCTGCAACTTCGCTGAATTCAGATATTACGTCTAGTATTTTTGGAGTGGATTCTTTAGGGTTTTTTATGTACAATATCATGTCATCTGCAAACATGGACAGTTTACCTTTTTCCTTGCCAATCTGGATGCCTGTTATTTCTTTGTGGTTTCTGATGGCCATGGCTAGGACCTCCAGTCCTATGTTGAATAGAAGTGGGGAGAGTGGGCATCCTTCTTTTGTTTCCGATCTTAAATGAAAGGCTTTCAGCTTCTTGCTGTTAAGTATGATGTTGGCTGTGGGTTTATCATATATGGCCTTTATTATATTGAGGTACTTGCCTTCTATACCCATTTTGTTGAGTGTTTTTACCATGAATGGATGTTGAATTTTGTCAAATGTTTTTTCAGTATCTATGGAGATGATCATGTGGTTTTTGTCCTTCTTTTTATTGATTTAGTGGATGATGTTGATAGATTTTCAAATATTGTACCATCCTTGCATCCCTGGCATAAATCCTACTTGATTATGATGGATGATCTTTTTGATGTATTTTTTAATTCAGTTTGCTAATATTTTGTTGAGTATTTTTGCATCTATGTTCATCAGGGATATTGGTTTGTAATTTTCGTTTGTTGTGGCATTTTTGCCTGGTTTTGATATTAGAGTGATGCTGGTCTCATAGAATGAGTTTGGAAATATTCCCTCCTCTTCTACTCTCTGGAAAACTTTAAGGAGGATGGGTATTAGGTCTTTACTAAATGTTTGATAAAATTCAGCAGTGAATTTGTCTGGTCCAGAGTTTTGTTCTTAGGTCGTTTTTTGATTACCAGTTCTATTTTATAGCTGGTAATTGGTCTGTTCAGATTTTCTGTTTCTTCCTTGGTCAGCCTTTGAAGGTTGTATTTTTCTAGAGAGTTGTCCATTTCTTCTAGGTTATCCAGTTTATTAGCATATAATTTTTCATAGTATTCTCTAATAATTCTTTGTATTTCTGTGGTGTCCATAGTGATGTCTCCTTTCTCATTTCTGATTTTGTTCATGTATGTAGACTCTCATTTTTTCTTGAAAGGCCGGCTAGGGATTTATCTGCTTTGTTTATTTTCTCAAAATCCAGCTCTTGCTTTCATTGATTCTTTCTATTGTTTTATTCTTCTCGATTTTATTTATTTATGCTCTAAACTTTATTATGTCCCTCCTTCTACTGACTTTGGGCCTCATTTGTTCTTCTTTTTCTAGTTTCCTTAATTTGAGTTTAGACTGCTTATATGGGATTGTTCTCCTTTCCTGAGGAGGCCTGTATTACAATATACTTTCACCTTAGCATGGCCTTGGCTGCATCCCACAGATTTTATGGTGTTGAATTATTCTTGTCTTAGGTTTCCATTTATTTCTTGATCACTGTTTTCTTTGATCATTGTTCCCTTGGTTATGTAGGAGCATGTTGTGAAACCTCCATGTGTTTGTGGGATTTTTCATTTTCTTTGTGTAATTTATTTCTAGTTTCATACATTTGTTGTCTGAGAAACTGATTGGTACTATTACAAACTTTCTGAATTTACTCAGGCTCTTTTTGTGGCCTAGTGTGTGATCTATTCTTGAAAATGTTCCATGTGCACTTGAGAAGAATATGTATTCTGCTGCTTTTAGGTGTAGAGTTCTATAGATGTCTGTTAGGTCCATCTGTTCTAATGTGTTGTTCAGTGCTTCCGTGTCCTTACTTATTTTCTTTCTGGTAGATCTGTCCTTCAAAGTGAGTGGAGTACTGAAGTCTCCTAGAGTGAATGCACTGCATTCTATTTCCCCTTTTAATTCAGTTAGTATTTGTTTCACATATGTAGGTGCTCCTATGTTGGGAGCATAGATATTTATAGTGCTTATATCTTCTTGTTGGATTGACCCCTTTATCATTATGTAATATCCTTCTATGTCTCTTGTGACTTTCTTTGTTTTGAAGTCTATTTTGTCTGATAGAAGTCCTGCAACTCCTGCTTTTTTCTCTCTATTAGTTGCATGAAATATCTTTTTCCATCTCCTTACTTTTAGTCTGTGTATGTCTTTGGGTTTAAAGTGAGTCTCTTGTAGGCAGCATATAGACAGGTCTTGTTTTTTATCCATTCAGTGACTCTATGTCTTTTGATTGGTGCATTCAGTCTATTTACATTTAGGGTGATTATTTATTAGGATGTACTTATTGCCATTGCACACTTTAGAATCGTGCTTACCAAAGGTTCAAGGTTCAAGGTTAACATAGTCTAACTTAACTCACTTAGTATGCCATTACAAACACTTTCTAAAGGTTCTTTTCTTTTTCTCCTCCTTTTTCTTCCTCCTCCATTCTTTATATATTAGGTATCATATTCTGTACTCTTTATCTATCCCTTGATTGACTTTGGGGATAGCTAATTTAATTTTGCATTTGCTTAGTAATTAACTGTTCTAATTTCTTTACTGTGGTTTTATTACCTATGTTGACAGATATTAAACCTTAGGAACCCTTCCATCTATAGCTGTCCTTCCATAATAGACTGTAGAGAAGGTTTGTGGGAAGTAAATTCTCTCAGCTTTTGCTTATCTGGAAATTATTTAATCCCTCCTTGAAATTTAAATGATAATCTTGCTGTATTAAGTGATCTTGGTTCCAGGCCCTTCTGCTTCATTGCATTAAATACATCATGCCACTCTCTTCTGGCCTGTAAGGTTTCTGCTGAGAACTCTGATGTTAGCCTGATGGACTTTCCTTTGTATGTGATCTTATTTCTCTCTCTGGCTGTTTTTAATAGTCTGTCCTTATCCTTGATATTTGCCATTTTAATTACTATATGTCTTGGTGTTGTCTTCCCTGGGTCCCTTGTGTTGGGAGATCTGTGCATCTCCATGGCCTGATAGATTATCTACTTCCCCAGATTTGGGAAGATTTCAGCAATTACTTCCTCCAAGACACTTTCTTTCCCTTTCTCTCTCTTCTTCTTCTTCTTCTGGTATTCCTGTCTTACGAATACTGTTCTATTTGGATTGGTCACACAGTTCTCTCAATATTTTTCCATTCTTGGAGATCCTTTTTTCTCTCTTCACCTCAGCTTCTTTGTATTCCTCTTCTCTAGTTTCTATTTCATTTATTGTCTCCTCCACCATATCCAACCTGCTTTTAATACCCTCTGCTGTGCTCTTCAATGATTGGATCTCCAACCGGAATTCATTCCTGAGTTCTTGAATATCATTCTGTACCCCCATTAGCATGTTGATGATTTTTATTTGAACTCCCTTTCAGGAAGAGTCGTGAGGTCCATGTCATTTGAATCTTTCTCAGTAGTTGTATTAATAATTTTATGCTGTACCAGGTTCCTTTGGCATGTCATGTTTGTATATGGTACCATCTAGTGTACAGAAGCTCTACTCTCTGGAGCTGCTCAGCCCCTGAATCAATGTCAGGGGTTGCAGGGGAGTGGTATTTGTGCCTAGGGGTGAGGAAAGTGCTGTTTCCTGCTTCCTGGCTGCTATGTCTGTCTCTACTGCCTAAACCAGTGGGCCGAACACACAGGTATAAGCTTTTGTCCCAGAGCATCTGGATATGGATCCCTGCTTTCCACAAGCAGCTGGAATCCCAGTCTCCCCAGGAATTCTGCCTGTCTTAGCTTTCTAACCCCGTAATCATGAGAGTATCATGAAAGCACCATGAAATGTAGGTTTGTGCTCCCAGAGAAGATCTCCAGAGTTAGGTATTCAGCAGTCCCAGGCCTCCACTCCCTCCCACTCAGTTTCTATTCCTCCTGCAGTTGAGCTGGGGGGGGGGGGAAGGGTTTGGGTCCCACCGGGCCACTGCTTTGGTACATTACACTGTTCCGTGAGGTCTGCTCTTTTCTTCAGATGTATGCAGTCTGGCATTGTCCTCTTTCCTATTGCTCTCTTAGGGTTGTTGTATTAATTGTATTTTCATATTATATGTGGTTTTAGGAGGAAGCCTCTGTCTCACCTCTCACGCCACCATCTTTTCGGCAATCCTCTCATTTAATTGATTTTAAAGAATTCCATACTCTGCTAGTTTAGATAGAATTCTGTGGTCTAGAGTGTGATTATAGATTTATGAAGTATGTAGTCTAAAGAAGTAACTGTGATAAAACCTTTGTATAACAATGCTTTAAAATATTTTTAATGGAACACAGTTTTTGCTGTACCATACTTCCAGTACAAGAAAAAATAGGTAGAAAAAAAGCCTGATTCTCATTGCTATGGACATAAGTGCAGTAAGTGAGTTGGAATTCTGTGTCAAGGTAATGAATTTATCATCTACAGGAAAAGAAATGGGTTTCCTGTCACATACTATAAATCCACCACAGGAAATGAACACACTGGGGCATGTTTAAAACCTATTTAAGATGTGCAATGGTGGTAGAAAGAGTGCATCAGATTACCTCAAGCAGCTTAGTCCTCCTCCATCCACATTCAAGACAGAGAAGAGTCAAGAACTTTATTAACCTGGCCGCTTGTACTCAGCAGCTCCCCAAATGATGGTGGCCCAGTCAGCGTTTTTCCTCCAGGCCCCTGGTTGCTCCGGACAGCTGAAAGCCTTCTCTCCCTCTAGGAGGGCACTCCACTCTTTCTTTGTTCTCCCTGTCAATTTCCAAGGTCATCCTTCAGTCGGGCTTCCCTGGCTATTCCTAGACTCTCTCTCCTTCCTCACAAAAATAGTGTCATCCTATTTTTGTCACTGATTTAATTTAGTGATTAAATAAGCCATTTTCAGAAAATAATAATTTATATATATATGAATATAAAGTGTGTATATTATATTATTTAAATATAATATTTGTCAGTCTTATTAAACTGAGAAATAGACATAGTATAGTTAAGAAGTGCCAAAGATTTATGGGTCCTCTTAAGTAATATCCATGTTCATAGAATCAATGGTAACTACCTAACTAGGATTACAGATTATATTTAATAATGATGTTGGGATGTTTTAATATGGGTGCTTCAACAAATCTAAATCTCAGAAATTTAATACTAAATATGGATATTTTTTATTGATGGCCCTGTCTGATGTGAATAAAGCAGTTTTTTTTCTCATTGCTCTGCCATGCGAAACACTTGACCTTCAAGGATGACCTGGGAGAAGAAGAGAGAAGACTGAAGGGACAGCCTTAAAGTAGCATTCATTACTCCCAACCATGTCTCACTGGCCAGAAACCAAGGCAGTAAGAGCTGCAAGCAAGTATGGAAAACCTTTGTCAGCATGAGCAGCTTCTACAATCATAATTTTTTAATACAGACTTTAATGGACAGTACCTTCTACTTTGAAAATTGGAGTGACCATTGTTATTGATTGAAAAATACAAACTGAACTTGGGTAAAAAGATACTGAGATTCCAAAGTATACATGAAAAATGAATGACCATTTAAGGTGACTGCGTTGATCTTACCTTTGTTGACATTATTTCATCTCTATAATTTCTTTATATCTCACTTGTTCTTTTTTCTAAAACATAAGGGTGCAAAAACCTATTTCTAGACTTTGTTAGAGAAACATTTCTATATTAGCCAGAATATTTCTGTAGGGAACAATACACAAAGATAATGATAATGGTGGTCTTTAACTGTGCTCTCAGAAAAAATTAAAAACTCTTACATTCCCAGGAGCTTCTTTTCTACCTTTTAAATATCCTTAAACTTAGGCTTCAAAGAAGGCCACATAAAAGTGCTTTAAGCACAAAATATCTTCACATAAGTTAGTTCAGTAACAGCTTCCTGAGGTCAGTAAAATTATAATAAAGTGTCTTCTTGCTATTGTTATTTCTGTTATCTCTGAGGATAGTTATTACAGTCAGAATAAAATTGAGTATTAAATCACATACTATTTTAATTGTCCGTATTTCTCTATTGCACACTGAGTAACACTAAAACAAAGCAGAAAGCATGAGTTGTCTCAGTCCACTTAGATGGAAAGCAAAGAGACATAATTCCCAAGTATAAACTTGACTGAACACATTTGGAAGCCTAACTTCCCTATTGCTTTAGAAATTAATGGACTGCAGATGTTACTATATTTTAACAGCATATTGTATCAAGATCAGAAACTACGCATGGTCCCAGTAGGACAGATGTTTTGTGCAGTCAGTGGAAAATTCAATCAAATAAGCTGTAATTGCAAAAGTAATTACAGTTCATTACTTACAGTAAACACACTCAGAAAAATTCAACAGTTAAGTAAAAGCAACTTTCTACTTTTACCGTAACATCAGACAAAATTAAAAAAGAAAGAAATTGTTGAGGAGGACAAGGCAAAGGATTTTCTTCCAGTCCTAAGATAAGTAAATTTTTGTAAAAAACTAATAACATTAAATGATAATATTTAGGGTTTCTTCTTATAATAAGTAGTAGACAAAAATATGGCACAGAATATCATCAAACACTGCTGATGACAAATTTGGACATATAATAAACTTCAAAATAGTTATATAATTTCAAAATTGTGCCACTGGGGATATTACATAAGAGGTTGAAAATATGCTGGATCTTGCCAGTTTCCTCCAAGCTACATATCTGGCCTTTTAGAATAGCTCTGATGTGTGTTTTGGGATTGTTTTGTCCTCCAAGGTTCAGTGAAGTGTCACCAGTTATGAATTGTACAATAATATAACAACAGCTAGCATTTTTTAAATCTAGCAACGTACCTAACACTGTGCTAAGAATTTTACAACAATCTAGTGAAGTAGGTTCTGTTGTTTCCCCATTTCACAGGAGAAAATAATGAGATTTAGAGAAGTTAAGTAGCATTCAAATATCACACATAAGTGGAAAAGTCAGGATGACAGCTTGGACATATAATAAACTTCAAAATAGTTATATAATTTCAAAATTGTGCCACTGGGGATATTACATAAGAGGTTGAAAATTATAATTGTATACTCCAGAGGCCACACTCAATTACTTGGTTTTATTGCCTTAGAAAGTCAGGATTCTTCTTTATTTAAACACCTACCATTTCCAACAGTTATTTCAGGTAGCCACTACATTTTTCAAAATCACAAGTTATTCATGAATATCTTAAAATTTTCTTCAATTCACTACACTTCCAGCCTGTAGTGATTGTTATGTGTCTCTTTTGAGACTACTAACATTTCAACATTCAAGAGTCAAAGAGAGTCACTTTACTGAACATTTTCTGTATTTGATGAACTAAAGAACTTGCTCTAATTTTTCATGAATTTAAATATTTTTACTTTTTAATTTTGTTTATTTTTAATTGAAGTATAGTTGATATACAATATATCAGTTTTAGTTATGCCTTCATTTACTCTTGTGTTTCCTTGTAATTATTTTTATAAACCCTATTTTCTTTTATATTAATATAGAACACATTTTACCTGCTTTATCGAAATTATTCTTCAAATTATTCTCTGTGATTTTATAGTCTTATTCCTGAAGACATGGAAAACTAGAATTACAAAAATTCTTTAACTTTGAATAATGTCAGGCTGATGTTTTCAGTTTTATTTCTTTTCTGGTAGTACTTTTTAGTCATGATAGCACATTAGGTTAAGAAGTTCAAGAAATAAGCAGTCAATTATTTCTAAAATCCTTTCCTAGGCTATATTTTATAATGTATTCATTTCCAATTATCATTGCATTTTTTTCTAAGATTCTCATATTTACCACCATAAAAACTTTATAATTTTAAATACCATTATCTTGAATATTTTTAAATGCACTAATCGCAACAGTGGCTTTTTTTTTAGTGGAAATGCTTGCTTTTTTATGATATTATTGATTCTTCTTTTAGATTGATTTCTGCACATGATAGTTTAGTAAACACTAAAATTGAGATATCTGCTCTCAATTACCTTTTGCCAGAAGTAATTTCCCCACATTGAAGGCAATTTAAAAATTTAACAAGAGAACAAAGCAAAGTGCAAGTTAAAATAGCCTGAAAAATTAACTTCCAAAACTTTTCATATATGAAAGTTGAGTTAATCCATCACTTCCTAAATAATGGGTCATGGAACACTAAATCCATAACATTAAGCCTAATGGGTCTACGGTTTGGGAAATGAGTAATATAAAATGTTAAAAATGTTTCTATATCCCACATCTCAGTTCTTATTATACAGAAGTTCATTATAAACTTCCAAGCGAAAAAATATAACATGAACTATTCTCCACATTCCTTTTGCTCCAGCAACCTTGTATTTCTGGAATCGCTCTCAAACACACACTGGGAAATGCAGAGGTAAGCAATATGTTCCAAAAATTAAAATCAGAAACTAAAGTGATTTCTCCATATAAAATGTTGAGTAGTGAATATTTTATCATTAATATTTAAGTTTTTATTCCAATTGGCAGAATACTGAAGATAGCCAACAAAGGGACATTGCTGAGGAGGGTGACAGGCAACACATACTATTGTTATCAATACAAACTCAAGACTTAGTTAACTGACTTTATTCGCTTTTCTCTTGAGTGCAAATTTTCATTCCAGTTAAGCATTTGAAATCAAGACACTTTTTTCCCTAACAACATTAAACTGCTTCCATTTTACTCTAATATATGGTAACACAGACATAGTGTGTAAAAAGATTTTCTTTTCCACTCAAGTTATTTAAGCAGTTAAAGTACAGTATTAGAAGTATCCATAACAAAAACAACCACCAAAAAAAAAAAAAAAAACTGTGGCTCTATATAAAGAACCGAAGAAGATGAAAAAAGGAGGAGAAAGAGAGGAAGCTTTAGATTGTGCTTGTAATAGCATATTAAGTGAGTTGAGCTAGACTCTTAGATAGTAAGGAAGTTAACCTTGAACCTTTGGTAAGCACGAATCTAAAGTGTGCAGTCACAATAAGTACATACCAATTGATAGTCACCCTAAATGTAAATAGATGGAATGCACCAATCAAAAGACATAAAGTCACTGAATGGATAAAAAACAAGACCCATATATATGCTGCCTACAAGAGACTCACTTTAAGTCCAAAGACATACACAGACTAAAATTGAAGAGATGGAAAAAGATATCTCATGCAACTGATAGAGAGAAAAAATCAGGAGTTGCAGTATTTCTTTCAGACAAAATAGACTTCAAAACACAGAAAGTCACAAGAGACATAGAAGATATAACCATTATAAATATCTATGCTCCCAACATAGAAGCACCTACATATGTGAAACAAATACTAACTGAATTAAAAGGGGAAATAGAATGCAATGCATTAATTCTAGGAGACTTCAACCCACCACTAACTCTGAAGGACAGATCAACCACAAAGAAAATAAGTAAGGACACAGAGGCACTGAACAACACATTAGAACAGATGGACCTAACAGACATCTACAGAACTCTACACCCAAAAGCAGCAGAATACACATTCTTTTCAAGACCACATGGAATATTTTCAAGAAGAGATCACATACTAGGCCACAAAAAGGGCCTCAGTAAATTCAAAAAGATTGAAATTGTACCAACCAGTTTCTCTGACTACAAAGGTATGAAACTAGAAATAAATTACTCAAAGAAAATGAAAAATCCTACAAACACATGGAGGCTTCACAACATGCTCCTAAATAACCAATGACCAAATAAAAACATAGATCAAACAATATATGGAGACAAATGACAATAATAATTCAACACCACAAAATCTGTGGGATGCAGCCAAGGCCATGCTAAGAGGAAAGTATATTGCAATACAGGGCTTACCTCAGGAAAGAAGAACAATCCCATAAAAGCAATCTAAACTCACAATTAAGGAAACTAGAAAAAGAAGAACAAATGAGGCCCAAAGTCAGTAGAAGGAGGGACATAATAAAGATTAGAGCATAAATAAATAAAAGTGAGAAGAATAAAACAATAGAATCAATGAGAACAAAAACTGTTTTTTTGAGAAAATAAACAGAACAGATAAACCCCTAGCCAGACTTATCAAGAAAAAATGAGAGTCTACCCATATAAAAAGAATCATAAATGAGAAAGGAGAAATCACTATGGACACCACAGAAATACAAGGAATCATAAGAGAATACTATGAAAAATTATATGCTAAAAAACTTGATAACCTAGAAGAAATTGACGACTTTCTAGAAAAATAGCACCTTCCAAGGCTGACCTAGGAAGAAACAGAAAATATGAACAGACCAATTACCAGCAAAGAAGTTGAACTGGTAATCAAAAAATGACCTAAGAACAAACCCTGGATCAGATGAATTCACCACTAAAATTTATCAAACATTTAGTACAGACCTAATACCCATCCTCCTTAAAGTTTTCCAAAGAGTAGCAAAAGAGGGAATACTTCCAAACTCATTCTATGAGGCCAGCATCACTCTAACACCAAAACCAGGCAAAGACACCACAAAAAAAGAAAATTACAGACCAATATTCCTGATGAACATAGATGCAAAAATACTCAACAAAATATTAGCAAACCGAATTAAAAAATACATCAGAAAAATCATTCATTATGATCAAGTAGGATTTATGTCAGGGATGCAAGGATGGTACAACATTCGAAAATCCATCAAAATTATCCACCACATCAACAAAAAGAAGGACAAAAACCACATGATCATCTCCATAGATGCTGAAAGTGCATTTAACAAAATTCAACATCCATTCATGATAAAAACACTCAACAAAATGAGTATAGAGGGCAAGTACCTCAACATATAAAGGCCATATATGACAAACCCACAGCCAACACCATACCAAGAAGCAAGAAACTGAAAGCTTTTCCTTTACGATCGGGAACAAGATAAGGATGCCCACTCTCCCCACTTCTATTCAACATAGTACTGGAGGTCCTAGCCACAGCAATCAGACAACACAAAGAAATAAAAGGCATCCAGATTGGCAAGGAAGAAGGTAAACTGTCCCTGTTTGCAGATGACATGATATTATACATAAAAAAACCTGAAGAATCCACTCTAAAACTACTAGATCTAATATCCGAATTCAGCAAAGTTGCAGGATACAAAATTAATACACAGAAATCTGTGGCATTCCTATACACTAAGAATGAACTAGCAGAGAGAGAAATCAGGTAAACAATTCCATTGACAGTTGCATCAAAAAGAATAAAATACCTAGGAATAAACCTAACCAAGGAAGTGAAGAAAGACCTATATACCCTGAAAACTACATGACACTCTTAAGAGAAATAAAAGGAGATACTGATCAATGGAAATACATCCCATGTTTCTGGATAGGAAGATTTAATATTGTCAAAATGTCCATCCTGACTAAAGCAATCTATAGATTCAATTCGATTCCTATCGAAATACCAACAGCATTCTTCAACCAACTAGGGAAAATCATTCTAAAGTTCATATGGAACCATAAAAGACCTCAAATAGCCAAAGCAATCCTGAGAAGGAAGAATAAAGCTGGAGGCATTATGCTCCCCAGCTTCATGCTCTACTACAAATCCACAGTAATCAAGACAATTTGGTACTGGCACAAGAACAGACCCATAGACCAATGGAAAAGACTAGAGAGCCCTGATATAAACCCAACCATATATGGGCAATTAATATATGATAAAGGAGCCATGGATATACAATGGGGAAATGACAGCCTCTTCAACAGCTGGTGTTGGCAAAACTGGACAGCTACATGCAAGACAGTGAAACTGGATTATTGTTAACCCCATATACAAAAATAAACTTAAAATGAATTAAAAAATTGGATGTAAGTCATGAAACTATAAAACTCTTAGAAGACAACATAAGCAAACATCTCCTGAATGTAAGCAGGAGCAACTTCTTCCTGAACACATCTCCTTGAGAAAGGGAAACAAAAGCAGAAATGAACTCATGGGAATACATCTAACTAAAAAGTTTCTGCATGACAAAGGACACCATCAACAGAACAAAAAGGCATCCTGCAGTACTGGAGAATATATTTGTAAATGACATAGCTGACAAGGGGTCAACATCCAAAATATATAAAGAACTTACATGCCTCAACTCCCAAAAAGTAAATATCCCAATTAACTAATGGGCAGAGGATATGAAAAGACAGTTCATCAAAGAAGAAATTCAGATGGCCAACAGACACATGAAAAGATGCTCCACATCACTAATCATCAAGGAAATACAAGTTAAAACCATAATTAGATATCACCTCACACCAGTAAGGATCGCCAGCATCCAAAAGTCTAAGAACAACAAAGGATGCAGAGAAAGGGGAAACCTCCTATACTGCTGGTGGAATGTAAGCTAGTTTAAACATTGTGGAAAGCAATATGAAGGTTCCTCATAAAACTAAAAATAGAAATACCATTTGACCCGAGAATCCCACTCCTTGGAATTTACTCAAAGAATACTTCTCAGATTCAAAAAGACATATGCACCCATATGTTCATCGCAGCACTTTTTACAATAGCCAAGATATGGAAGCAATCTAAGTGTCCATCAGTAGATAAATGGATAAAGAAGAAGTGGTACATATACACAATGGAATACTAGTCGGCCATAAGAAAGAAACAAATCCTACCATTTTGCAACAACATGTATGGAGCTGGAGGACATTATGCTTAGGGAAATAAATCAGGCTGAGAAAGACAATGCCAAATAATTTCCCTCATTTGCGGAGTCTAACAATGAAGCAAAACTGAAGGAACAAAATAGCAGCAGACTCAGAGACTCCAAGAATGAACTAGTGGTTACCAAAGAGGAGGGGTGTGGGAGGGCGGGTGAGGAGGGAGGCAGAAGGGGATTGAGGGGTATTATGTTTAGTACGCATGGTGTGGGGGATCACGGGAAGAACAGTGTAGCACAGAGAAGGCACATAGTGGATCTGTGTCATCTTACTACACTGACAGACAGTGACTGCACTGGGATATGGTTGGGTACTTGATAATATGGGTAAATGTAGTAACCACATAATTTTTTTCATGTGAAACCTTCAAAGACTGTATATCAATCATACCTTAATAAAAAAAAAAAGAACTGATTCTATTGTTTCCACCATGGGGAGATAATATGAATCCATCTACTCGACCATAGAAAATAGAGGTCACCATGGAAGCACTGCAGAAGTTCCCAGAGCTTTGGATTTCTTTGCAAATTCAGGATAACAATGCCTACTTTAAGCGTAGGTGAGGCTTTAACTAAATAGTACCCCTTAGACTGGTTAACAAACTCTTGACACATCTGCACGAAAGTATGCAACACTATAAAATGAGAAAGCTATCTATGTACTCATATCAAAAGCTAAGAATTTTATGTGAAAAAAAGAAAGTATTAGAACAGTATATATAGCACCTTATATATATCTTACCTTTTGTATAAGAAATGTAAGGGAATATGTACTTGTATTTACAGGCAAATGTATGACCAAATTAGTAAAAATGGTTACCAATGGGGGTCACATGATGGGGACAGACAAGTAGGTATGTGGTGGATCTGTATTTCAAAATTAGAGTTTTTAAAAAAGAAAAAAACTGTGGCTCTCTTTAAAGAGAGCAAATCTCCATCAGGTTCATTGATTTTTTTTTTTGTTTCAAAAGTTGTTGTTTCCTAAAATTCTTTAAAAATCTCCTGGGGAACGGGACCTGCCAGCTTTAAAAAAAAAAATACTTCATTCTCATATATATTATATTAAATTGTTGAATTTATATGGAATTCGTTTATAACATGTACCAAGCAATTAAAAACTTAAACAAATGTTCCTTTACTGGTTAAATATGAAGCAATTTAAGAAAGAAATTATTGAAGATTTTTAATTTTTTCAATGCTACTACTACTAGCACCTTTTTTTATATAATATTGTAAATGTTGCAAGTAAAATGCCTTTTCTCATCCAGTGTGGTTTTAGCTTCAAAATATTATCAATTCTTAAGATAAAATTGGTGCACCTTCTTTAAAGATATTTTTTGGACAAAGAGAGAGAGAGATCCAAGTTTAAGTTAGGATTTAAGCAGTTTCTGAACTGAACTTTGACCCCATTGCCCATCCCTTTCCCTTTATAAACAACATCATCCCTTTGGATACTGAAGAAGATTCTCTCTTCAAGCATGTGCTATTAGAAACACAAATATAGTATGATAAGTGATGTCAAATGGTAGAAACCAACGAAGAACAAGACCCTTTGCTAAGAAAAGGTGAGTAGGCAGAGAGAGCAAAGGAGAAATGATAAGGAAGGTAAAATTACAAAAGAAAAGTTTTTACCTTCTTAGAAAATGTCTTTCCTGTGGACGTGAGAATTTTCCAACTGCAGAATAATTATTGGCAAATAAGATTTCAGGAAAGACACTAGAAAGGCAGCTAGTGAGAAGCAAAAGGAGGAGTTCCATTTTTATTTTGTCTAACATTATTTTTCATTTTTGAACAATACGTCTCTTTAAATGAAACAATCAATATATCCTTTTTTTTATTTTTAAGTTTGAGGGATTACCATGTCAACCCAGGAAACGAGAAGTAAAGGATAAGGATAAGACCGTAAGCCATCCCATTTCATGCAGCCCACCCAGAGGTTCAGAAGGCAGGCTAATTCACAAGCCAAGGCTTGATGAGTGGAGGCAGAATTAGGACCAACCCAGTCTCTTCCCAGAACAAAGATTTGAAGGAGGAGCTCTGTCTCTGCCTAAATTTGGGGAAATTCCACAAGTGCACCAATGTTGAATAAAATGAAATATGGAAAAGAAAGTTCATTATCAATTTCTCAGGAATGGACAATTCAAACAAAATGCCTCTGAGCTAATGTATCACCACTGAGCACTGAAGCAAATATTCTACGCTAACATAGAAAAAAAATTCTTAGCTAAAAGAATATTAAAGTATTAGTATAATTAATGGACCTTAAATAGTAAGTAATGTGGTGAACATGTTTAAAAAAAATAGTCACTCTTTAAATTACTAGTATTATCAGAACACTTAAAAATGAGATCAATTACTCTTTTTTTGTAATCTACATCCTTGTATTAATTGAAGTATAGTTGATATACAATATTGTCTTAGTTTCAGATGTGCAATGTCACTGCATTGTAAATTCATATACATTACAAAAGTCTCCCCACAACGTGTAGTTATCATCATAATACAGTTGATACATTATTGACTGTCTTCCCAATGCTGTACTTTTGACACGAGTTTTTTTTCTTCACTAAGGAAATAAAATATTAAAATTAAATTAATCTTTCCTCAGTTTTATTCCCTAACCTTCCTTCCCCCAAAAAGCTTTTAGTCAAAATTCCAGGTATTTTTTTAAATAATAATATACATACATGTATCCATATAAAATTTTGGCATTTTTTTGTTTTACCTAAAGAATGTCATTGCTAAATATATTTGGGTAAGTTGAATTTTTATTCAATATAATTTTTCATCTAATAAATTCATGTTGGTACATAGACCTAGGTTGTTCATTTTAGCTGTAGCAGAATATTTAAATTTTATTTTCAATATATTTCTTAAAGAATTTCATTATTTAAATGAGTTTTCATATAAAGCCTTTTTTTTATTTCCCTGTTTCCCTAACTTCCTGGTCTTTCATCCCAATGCACGAAAAGGTACACACACACACACACACACACACACACTCAAAGCTTTATTTTAGGCCTCTCAAATCCCAAATTCTATTAGTAAATGTTCTGGAATCAAGTTTCCAGGCTCCAGAGTGTGAACAGGAACTACTTGGCCAGGAGCCCTTTGTATACAATAATTACATACAATGCAAAACTTTTGCAAATGAATGTGAACCTGAAAATTTGAGAACCATGTTTGGAATTTCGTGTTAATTTTCCCAAAGGGTCAACAGCTAAAATACACTTTAGGGACAAAAATTAACAGGGTGTGTGAATTATTGACTTAACAGGGCGTTTCCACTGACAATGCGTTCCAGCTGTGCGAGTTGGAAGGGAACGTGAGAAGGAGGGTCGAGGTCCTCAGCTCACTCGGGAAACTGAGCTCCCTTACAAAAGTTTATTGTTGAAGTTGAGAGTATTTTGGATGAAAAAATGCTGCAGCCTCCCTGTGCCTATTTCCTATTTCTTCCATTTCTGGATTTAGTTAGTATTATATTCGTTTCCTTCGCACACACATACACACACATACACACACAATGTAAAACCTATAAGATCAAACCACAGACCTGAATATTCAAAATAATTTAACTACATTTTTAAAAGTAAGATTATATTTGCCCCACAATATATTGTGACAAATCTATTACTTCTACTCTATTTATACTTCAATACTGAATATCAATTAAAATAATTAAAGGCATAGGAAAAGAGCAGCTCAAGCTAATTTTCACACTATCTCCTCAAAAATATGATGCTTTACTTTAAATTCACCCACATGATTATATTTATGGAACTGTATATATCATGATGATTTTACATTGCAAAATTTATGTAAGCAAAACTGCTTCGCGGATGCTATATATGAAATAAAAACAACAAAAAGTCAAAATGACCCTAGTTCTCAGGAATTTACAATCTAATAAGTGAAATGATACAGTCAGAAATTAAAACAGCAGTGACTGGAAGCACAATCAATAGGGGAGAAGAAAGAGTTTTCTGTTAAGGATACTTGGCAGGAGCGAGGCGCCACGGGGCTGTACGGGACAGGAGCTTTGGAATTCTAGAATGCTCATCTCCATCGTGGTCCTGCCCTTATTGACTAGCATTATGCCTGACACATAGTAGGTGCCAGTGACAGGTGATTTACTGTTTAGGTGAGACATCACAGCTTCTCAGAGTCTTCATTCTCTCCCACAAAAGGGAATAAAAGAGAACTCATAAGGTTCTTATAAGGATCAAATAAAATAATACGTGTGAAAGCATATTACTAAGTTTTAAGGCATTAGAAATAAATTGCTTATAATTCCCTGGAAATTTAAAAGTGCAAGTCATAGAATTTTTAAAGCTTGTACATGGATACGAAGGTAACTTTTCTGTGAATTACCTATAGTTGGGAATGAAAAAGAGAAAACACTTATCCCAATGTTAGCCTCTTTCTTGGGCTTCAACCACTCCCCAGCTCACCTTCCCACCTCTCCCCAGTGGTCAGGAATTAACTGACCTTCCAAATTTGTGATTTCCTTTCTTCCAAATGTGACTGAGTGGGACAGACTACCTTTGTGCTTAAAAACTGACCCCCAATTGAAGCCAATCAGTGTCTCCTCGACAGGTCCCAGCACAAAAGCCTTAGAGAGGGGGATTTAACAGCTGGGTTTTGTAAAGCTGTGGATTATGTGTGATTTTAAATCCCTATTCTAGACCTCCTGCTATGAGTAAGAGTAGATCTCAGTGTATATTACCTGCAATTTACAAATTTTATGATAGCCTAAGGAAGGATGCCCAGATCTAGAAATAAAGCAAAGCACCATAATGACAGTGATCAAGAGGTAACAAGAAACCTGTTCTCACAGTTTAGACATCTGAATAACATCCTCAGATATAACACTTATAGTCCAAAAACATGAACATTCTGAGCATTATGGCATTGACCAACCCTTCTGTACAAATCCTCAAAACAGGCATTGTGTGAATACAATACATCAGCATGCTGTCTCTCATATGCTAATCTTTCCATAATGCTCTATTCTGTGACATTTCAGTGATGGTGTTGAAAAGATGAAATGTGACTTAACCAAAAAAGGGAAATGCCAAGAGTTTTCCAGTAAGGAGGAAGGGAAACAAAGGGGAAAGGAAGGAAGAGAATGAAAACACAATGACTCTTCGTTCAGCAGGTACAACAGTTTAAGCAAAATGTATGATGTTCAGTCCATCTTGGCATTTTTGAGAGACCATTTTATTCAGGTATTTTTCTATTTACAGATTTTCTGTTTAAATGGAAATTGTGTACATTTATACACAATTAAATCCACATATAAATCAACTGGGCCCTAGCTATATGCTATTCTTCTCCAACATGCCAATAAAATGGGATTACAGAAAAAATAAATCAGTAAGGCCTTATCAGTCTCCATGAGCTATACCATTCGTTATCAACCAAATTATTTAAGATATTTTCAATTTTTGTTTAAATTTCTTCTCCTTTATATATAGCATGCATCTAATACATTTATCATTACATTTTGCATATCACTCAATATGCACAGTATTTGTGCCCTTCTCCTTTTGCTCATATCTTTTTTTCTGTAGTATCTGCCTAAACTGACAGACATGTAGAGCCACAAAACAAAGTGGTACAAGTAAGAAGAAGTGATTATCAAGAATAAGTAGAAGTGATTGTAAAAACGGATAGTTCTTGGATAGGCAGTTCTCAAAAAGAGTAAACTGAGTTCCTGATGAACTAGAGTTGTTTCCCTGGAAAGAGCTTTCCTTCTCCTTCCCATCATCTGGTCAACAGGCCTCTGAATTCTTTCTCCTATACTCTCCCTGGCTTTCAGATGACTTTTTTTAAATCTTTGTACCCCTTTTCTGTTTTTCTCTCAACAGTGAAGATTATCCTTTATGGCTGTTTCTCTCCTCTTTCCTATAGGACATTTCATGAGAAGCCTACTTGTGCGTGAACCTCTCAGTATTAGTGCAAGCAGATGAGTATGTCTGAGATTCTCAACACAATGCAGCTTGGAATCCACATCTTAATGTGAATCACTCTTAAGCGATGAGATTTTCCCATAGGAACAATACACTGTTTGGGGTTTTCATTCCTAACCAAAGAGTCAGCCTCCAGTGAATCATAAGTATGACCAAAAAACAATCTGTCTTTAAAGTGAAGATAGAATAACTATAAACAACTAGAACAAATAGCTAAGTTCTAAGTCCTAAAAAATGGATTTTAAGTGTATGTGATGATTGTATTATAGATCTCTGTCATGAAGTGAGCCTCCAGACAAAGACCAAGGGCTGCCTCTAATTCAGTCTAAACTGGATGTGCCAGGTGTGAATGCATATGAGCGAGCACTTGATGATCATATGTATAGTGTTTTTGAGCTGAAAGCACACATAGAGCTCACCCAGCTCAGCAATTTCTCTGCTGGCCTTTATTTTACTGATGAAGAAATTAATTCTGTTTTCCACATTAGTATAGAAAAGAATTAGAGGGATTGTTTAAGGTCTTAAGTCTCTTAGAAAACCGAGTCATGAGATCTTTTTAACCCATTCAGGAAAACAGTGGTTTCTATTTACCAAGTTGAGGATAAAACTGCAGCAACTGTTACTTAAGATTCCTACAACACTGGGATGTGTATTAGTCCCTGAAACGAAGCTACAGGCAAGTTAGGCAAACTGCTGAAATTCCCAGATATTACCACTAATTCGTAATTTATTCTCAGGACTCTTACTGAAATTGTTACTTTTCACATCCTACCTATCTGTAAAAATGCTCATGTCCAAGAAATCACCTAAATTTTAGAATCAACAGTCAGGAAAGTGTTCTTATCTAATATTAGAAATGAACAACTCATGAGGTAAACTGAGGAAAGAGCTTCTCAGCCTCAGTCACTCAGCAGTTAGCATTTTTGCTGCTGCATTCTGAAGTATGGATTTCAAAGCAATCAACTAAAAATAGTCTGAGACACAAAACAAATCACAAATACAAATAAACTTCCCAATTCTGGAAAACCACTCTAGTTCACAAGATGAGCACCTGTTGTCTTCAAACTAATTTATCTGTGTAAGCATCTCTACTGATGATCCACAGCACCACAAAAGGAATCACATACATACAATTTTTGTGTTATTAGCTATGCTTTGCTCTTTGAGTCTTACAAACTAGTAAGAACCCCTTTGGGGCAGGTGAGGGGGCAATCTGTACTCTCCACAGAATTTTAACTCATTGTGCTTGTATAGAAATTATAGACAATATCCTATAAAGTATCATCTTGTAAGGTCTGCTACAGGCAGGAGACAGTCAATAAATGTGATTGGGCAGTGGCTGTGGAGGTGTTCTCTTGTGGAATATACATGATGTCTATTCTCTGATGTCTCAAAGGTGTTTTCTGAATCACAATGCTTGCTCCTTTTATTTTTACAAAAGACCAAGAAGTCAATGGATTTTTTCCCTCTGTTTATAAAGACTCAGGGATTTGAGATCACTGCATTTTTTTCAGGGAATGTCATGTGATAGGACTACTGGTGGGTCAAATAATAAAGCTAGGTCATAAGACAATTATAACAACAAATCTGAATTAAGTGCCCCCGTGTAAACTAAAGCACCAGGGGTGAGCTCTACCTTACAATAGAGTGACAACTAACTAATATAGGTGAAATGATGGCATTAGAAATTCTTAATAGCTACTAAAACTAGAAGATGAAAATCTAAAGCATTTCCCCACATCTCCAATGTTGAGATAAACCAACATCATGTGTTCTGATATAATGCACAGGAAGGACACAGCATCACATCTCTGCTATTTCTGCTTAAATACTGTATAACCTAAATCTAATCATGAGAGACACAGACAAATCCAAATTGAGGGATATTCTACAGAATAACGGCTTATACTTTTCAAAAATATCAAGGACAAGAAATACAGAGAAAGTACATAAAATTCTAGATTAAAGAAGGCTGAAAGTTCATAACAATGAAATGAAATTAATTTAATTTGAATTAGATTCTAGACTGGGGGTGAAAACATAGATGCTATCAGACAATGTGTTTGAATATGCCCTATAAATTAGAATATTTTATAAGTACAAAATTTTAAGATTTTAATAAATATACTGAATATAATGTGGTTATAAAAAACTGTATTTATTCTTAGGAAATAATAACTAAAGTTTTAGAAGTAAAAGGGCATGTTGTTGATGCCGGGGTTCTTGTTCATGAAGCTAAAGAAAGAACTTTGCAAACACTCAAGGAAGGAGAGCAAGGTAGAGGTTTTCATTTAGAGATAAAGTGAGAGGACAGAGCTCCTGGCTCATGCCAGGAGAGGACAAGAGAGTCTGTGGTTGTGTATTGTCTAGTCTAGGGGTTTTATGCGTGGTTGAGGATTTTCACGAATGGGGGTAAAGAGCTAGGGGTACAGACTTGTTGTAAGACCTTCTTCCCTGCCCCCAGGTGGGGTGGATTGTTGTCTGTTTGCTAGAGAGTGTGTTCAGAATCTTACCTCTTGACTTCTTGAGCTGTTTATAGTTGGGATTGTTTACCAAATTAGTATTTTGCCTAGATTGCAGATTACTTGTTTAGGATTAGAAAAGGGAAAAACAGCACATAGGTACAGTTAAAAGTAAGCTGGGCCTTTTAGCAGGCTAAGGTAAATTTTACAGTGTCATGATCTAATTGATACTGTGAAGTCACAAGTTATGCTGAGATACTCTTCTTTATTTGCAGAACACTCAAACATTCCAGGCCAAATTGCTCCTGGCCTTTTGAGCTTTAACTGATCTCACTGAAAATGTCTATATTCCTAGTCTGTCATCTTTACCCTAGAGAATTAGTGTGACTCTGACTTTGCATAATTCTTAACACAAAGTTTCCACAGGGACTTCTTTGCACATTGTTACATTGTTTTGTCTGTGATTATCTTGCTTTGCCATTTTTTCAGAGGCCATCACCCTACTCTGCCTAAATCCATGGTACTTTTCTCAGTGTCTCCCATTGATTCCCAAACTGTTTTTTAAGAATGTGTATATGTGTGTATGTAAGGAGGTGTGGGAGAGATGGAGTTTGAATAACAAATGGGGAAAAAGCATGCAATTATTAACCTAGGTTAAAGGTATATATATATATATATATATATATATATATATATATATATATATATATATATATATATTCTTTCAGATTCTTTGGAAATTTGAAATTGCATGTAAATTTAAAAGTAAATAAAAACAGTTGCCAAGATCAGCACCCCTAATTACCAACCATGGTTTGGTGACCTCCTAAATTACCAACCATCAGTTTTGCTCAGCATTGTTGTAACCAGGAAAGTTCCAGGCAAACCAGGGCAAGCTGGTCACCCCTACCCAACAAGTACAGGGTGAGAATTCACATTGCATACAGAAGAGAGGAGTTCCCTACTGTTTTGTTTGAATGCTAATAATTATTTATGCATTTAAGGATACATAAATCAATGTAAGAGAATAGTACTATAAGGATGAGCGAATAGATATGAATTGTGTTTTAAGAGTGTTTTGGCATACTGGAGTAGTAACTTGTTAGAGGAAATCATGGAAATAGATATTTTCTATATACCTTCTTTTTAATGAATGACATTTAGCCTATAAATGTACAAATTTAACCATCAAAAAATAATCAATATGCAAAATTCTATACTTGCATATAAAGAGATTGCCTCCTTCTGTGGAATATTAAAGGAAACTGATTTCCCTATTGCTGCTGTTTAAGATCTAATGACTACTTCAGTTTATTTCAACTGATTACAGTTTAGCATCCCATCCTAGGCACAGTACCTTAACTGGCTTGCATGATAGATACACTGGTTCTACAGGGAAAAGAGATGAATGGTGTAATTGTGTTTTCACAACACTTCAAACAGCTTTGTTCTTTAGAAAGTCACTTCACTTTTTACCAACTATGTCAATTTTTTATCTTAAAGTATGTGGGTTTAAAGCAAAGTTCTCAGATATTAGTAAATATTTCAGTTGAGAAAAGTTTTGGAAAACATAGACCAGTATCTTATCATGTTACTACCATAAGTTCAGCATAAACCCCCTTACAAATATGTGTTAGGTTAAATGCAAAGAAGACAAGTTCAAGGATTTTTCTGAAAACATGTCTCAAGCAAATACCTGCCCTGAAAATCTCCTGCAAAGGAAGTTAGCAAATAGCTGTTGAGTTTCCCAAGTATCTTCACACAGATATTTTCTCCTGGCTAGCCTACAGCTTAAGAACAAAACATAAAGAACAGCATCCTCTATTTCTCAAGCTATAGTTTTGCTTTTGGAGATGCAACATTGACTAAAGGAAAGTAATTTGGACTTGGAATCCTAAGGTGGTTTTTCTGAATCTTGGTTTTGCTAATTATTGATCTTAAGATGGAACAGGTCTTGTGAACCTCTTAGCCTAATCACATTCCTGTAAAACTATAATATAATAATGCCTGACCTACCCACCTCACAGAGGATGTGAAAAGATATATAAGATACTAACTTGCAAACATTGTTTACGATCTTTGGATACTTCACATATCCCCTGAGAGTGTTTTTTTTTTGGCAGTTATTTATTTTATTTATTTATTTTTTCTATTCATTTTATTGTCATTAATCTACAATTACATGGAGAACATTATGGTTACTAGATTCCCCCCTTCACCAAGTCCCCCGCACAAACCCCATTACAGACACTGTCCATCAGTGTAGTAAGGTGCTGTAGAATCACTACTTGTCTTCTCTGTGTTGCACATCCCTTCCTATAACCCCACATTATAGATGATAATCATAAGGCCCCCTTTCTTTTTCCCCACCCTTATCCCTCCCTTGCCACCCCAGTCCCTTTCCCTTTGATAACCGTTAGTCCATTCTTGTGTTCTGTGATTCGGCAGCTGTTTTGTTCCTTCAATTTTGCTTCATTGTTATACTCCACAAATGAGTGAAATCATTTGGTACTTGTCTTTTTCAGCCTGGCTTATTTCACTGAGCATAATACCCTCTAGCTCCATCCATGTTGTTGCAAATGGTAGGACCTGTTTTTTCCTTATGGCTGAGTAATATTCCATTGTGTATATGTACCACATCTTCTTTATCCATTCATCTACTGGAGGACATTTAGGTTGCTTCCATTTCTTGGCTACTGTAAGCAGTGCTGTGATATACAGAGGGGTGCACCTGTCTTTTTCAAACTGGGCTGCTGTATTCTTAGGGTAAATTCCTAGAAGTGGAATACCTGGATCAAATGGTATTTCTATTTTGAGCTTTTTGAGGAACTTCCATATTGCTTTCCACAATGGCTGACCTAATTTACATTCCCACCAGCAGTGTAGGAATGTTCCCCTTTCTCCACAACCTCGCAAACATTTGTTGTTGTTTGTCTTTTGGATGGTGGCGATCTTTACTGGTGTGAGGTGGTATCTCATTGTGGTTTTAATTTGCATTTCTCTGATAACAAGCGATGTGGAGCATATTTTCATGTGTCTGTTGGCCATCTGAATTTCTTCTTTGGAGAACTGTCTGCTAAGCTCCTCTGCACATTTTTTCATTGGATTATTTGCTTTTCATTTGTTGAGGTGTGTGAGCTCTTCATATATTTTGGATGTCAAGCCTTTATCGGATCTGTCATTTATGAATATATTCTCCCATACTGTAGGGTACCTTTTTGTTCTATTGATGGTGTCCTTTGCTGTACAGAAGCTTTTCAGCTTGATATAGTCCCACTTGTTCATTTCTGCTTTTGTTTCCCTTGTGCGGGGAGATATGTTCATGAAGAAGTTGCTCATGTTTATTTCCAAGAGATTTTTGCCTATGTTTTTTTCTAAGAATTTTATGGTTTCATGACTTACATTCAGGTCTTTGATCCATTTTGAACTTAGTTTTGTGTGTGAGGTTAGACAGTGAGCCAATTTCATTCTCTTAAATGTAGCTGTCCAGTTTTGCCAGCACCATCTGTTGAAGAGACTCATTTCCCCATTGTATGTCCATGGATCCTTTATCATATATTAATTGACCATAAATGTTTGGGTTAATATCTGGGGTCTCTATTCTGTTCCACTGGTCTGTGGCTCTATTCTTGTGCCAGTACCAAACTGTCTTGATTACTGTGGTTTTGTAGTAGATTCGTTGAAAAATGTTGTTTGTAATTTGATAGGGATGGCATCAAATCTGTATATTGCTTTGGGCAGGATGGCCATTTTGACCATATTAATTCTTCCTAGCCAAGAGCATGGGATGAGTTTCCATTTGTTAGTGTCCTCTTTAGTTTCTCTTAAGAGTGTCTTATAGGTCTTTCACTCCCTTGGTTAGGTTTATTCCTAGGTATTTTATTCTTTTGCAATTGTGAATGGAATTGTTTCCTGATTACTCTTTCTATTAGTTTATTGTTAGTGTATAGAAAAGCCATAGAATTCTGTGTGTTAATTTTGTATCCTGCAAATTTGCTGTATTCCGATATCAGTTCTAGAAGTTTTGGAGTGGAGTCTTCAGGGTTTTTTATGTACAATATCATGTCATCTGCAAATAGTGACAGTTTAACTTCTTCTTTACCAATCTGGATTCCTTGTATTTCTTTGTTTTGTCTGATTGCCGTGCCTCGGACCTCCAGTACTATGTTGAATAACAGTGGTGAGAGTGGGCATCCCTGTCTTGTTCCCAATCTCAGAGGAAAAGCTTTCAACTTTTCACTGTTCAGTATGATGTTGGCTGTAGGTTTATCATATATGGCCTTTATTATGTTGAGCTACTTGCCCTCTATACACGTTTTGTTGAGAGTGTTTATCATGAAGGGATGTTGAATTTTTGTCAAATTCCTTTTCAGCATCTATGGAGATAATCATGTGGTTTTTGTCCTTCTTTTTGTTTATGTGGTGGATGATGTAGATAGATTTTCAGATGTTCTTACCATCCTTGCATCCCTGGGATGAATCCCACTTGGTCATGGTGTATGATCCTTTTGATGCATTTTTGAATTTGGTTTGCTAATATTTTGTTGAGTATTTTTGCATCGATGTTCATCAGGGATATTGGTCTGTAGTTTTCTCTTTTGGTGAGGTCTTTGCCTGGTTTTGGTATTAGGGTGACGTTGGCATCATAGAATGAGTTTGGGAGTATTCCTCCCTCTTCTATTTTTTGGAAAACTTTAAGGAGAATGGTAATTATATCTTCTCTTTATGTCTGATAAAATTCTGAGGTAAATCCACCTGGCCCGGGTTTTTTTTCTTGGGTAGTTTTTTGATTACCGCTTCAATTTCTTTGCTGGTAATTGGTTTGTTTAGATTTTGTGTTTCTTCCTTGGTCAGTCTTGGAAGGTTGTATTTTTCTAGGAAGTTGTCCATTTCTTCTAAGTTTTCCAGCTTCTTAGCATATAAGTTTTCATAGTAGTCTCTAATAATTCTTTCTACTTCTGTGGGGTCCGTCGTGATGTTTCCTTTCTCATTTCTGATTCTGTTGATGTGTGTTGATTCTCTTTTTCTCTTAATAAGTCTGGCTAGAGGCTTATCTATTTTGTTTATTTTCTCAAATAACCAGCTCTTGGTTTCATTGATTTTTTCATTCTTTTATTCTTCTCAATTTTGTTTATTTCTTCTCTGATCTTTATTATGTCCCTCCTTCTGCTGACTTTAGACCTGATTTGTTCTTCTTTTTCCAATTTTGGTAATTGTGATGTTAGACTATTCATTTGGGTTTGTTCTTCCTTCTTTAAATATGCCTGGATTGCTATAAACTTTCCTCTTAAGACTGACTTCGCCGCATCCCACAGAAGTTGGGGCTTTGTGTGGTTTTTGTCATTTATTTCCATGTATGTCTGGATCTCCATTTTAAATTGGTCATTGATCCATTGACTATTTAGAAGCGTGTTGTTATGCCTCCATGTGCTTGTGAGCCTTTTTGCTTTCTTTGTACAATTTATTTCTAGTTTTATACCTTTGTGGTCTGAAAAGTTGGTTGGTAGAATTTCAATCTTTTTGAATTTACTGAGGCTCTTTTTGTGGCCTAGTATGTGGTCTATTCTGGAGAATGTTCCATGTGCACTTGAGAAGAATGTGTATCCTGTTGCTTTTGGGTGTAGAGTTCTATCAATGTCTATTAGGTCCATCTGTTCTAGTGTGTTGTTCAGTGCCTCTGTGTCCTTACTTATTTTCTGTCTGGTGAATCTGTCCTTTGGAGTGAATGTTGTGTTGAAGTCTCCTAAAATGAATGCATTGCATTCTATTTTCTCCTTTAGTTCTGTTAGTATTTGTTTCACATATGCTGGTGCTCCTGTGTTGGGTACATGTATATTTATAATGGTTATACCTCTTGTTGGACTGAGCCCTTTATCATTATGTAGTGTCCTTCTTTATCTCGTGTTACTTCCTTTGTTTGGAAGTCTATTTTGTCTGAGTACTGCAACACCTGCTTTTTTCTCCCTATTGTTTGCATGAAATATCTTTTTCCATCCCTTGACTTTTAGTCTGTGCATGTGCTTGGGTTTAAGGTGAGTCCCTTGTAAACATCATATAGATGGATGTTATTTTTTTATCCATTCAGTGACTCTGTGTCTTTTGATTGGTGTATTCAGTCCATATACATTTAGGGTGATTATCTATAGATACATATTTATTGCCATTTCAGGCTTTAGATTCATGGTTACCAAAGGTTCCAGGTTACTTTCCTTACTATCTAAGAGTCTAACTTAACTCACTTAGTATGCTGTTACAAACACAGTCTAAAGGTTCTTTTCTATTTCTCCTCCTTTTTCTTCCTCCTTCATTCTTTATATATTAGGTATCAAATTCTATAGTTTTTGTCTGTCCCTTGATTGACTTTGATGATAGTTAATATAATTTTGCATTTGCTTCATAATTAGCTGTCCTTTACTGTGGTTTTATTACCTCTGATGACAGCTATTCAACCTTAGGAACACTTCCATCTATAGGAGTCCCTTCAAAATAGACTGCAGAGATGGTTTGTGGGAGGCAAATTCTCTCAGCTTTTTCTTATCTGAAAATTGTTTAATCCCTCCTTCAAATTTAAATGATAATCATGCCAGATAAAGTAATCTTGATTCCAGGCCCTTCTGCTTCATGGCATTAAATATATCATGCCACTGCCTTCTGGCCTGTAAGGTTTCTGCTGAGAAGTCTGATGTTAGCCTGATGGGCTTTCCTTTGTATGTGATCTTATTTCTGTCTCTGGCTGCTTTTAACAGTCTGTCCTTATCCTTGATCTTTCCCATTTTAATTACTATGCCCCACATAGGGTGGGGCCCTAATCCAATAGAGCTGAGCCTACCATGTAAGGACTCAGTGAAAAGGGGACCCACAGCAAGCTAAACAGAGAGTTCTCACCAAGAACCTAATCAGATGGCACCCCAATTTGGGACTGTGAGAAAATAACTTTCTGTGTTTAATTCACCCAGTCTATGGTATTTTGTTATGGCACCCTGAGCAGATTTATATAAGAGCTACAAATGCATAGCTATAAAACCTAACCATCTCTGGATAAATGTAGCATTTATGACATGTATGACATTTGCTCCATAATAACGGCCTTTCTCTTCTGCTAACATCAGCAACATAATTAGCATGGTTTCTTACAAGCAATATTTATTTCAACCTTATTTTATGAATCAGATTTTGCCATTGAACTGATCACCTCAAACTTAGTGAGCTAAAACATATTGATTCATTTAAGCTCACAATTTTGTCGCTCAGAGTACTGATCTCAGCAGAGGTGTTGCTCTAGTCTTAGCTGGGATTCCTCATGAGTTGCAGTCACCTGAATGTCAGCTAAACAGATTTCTCTCTGGAGGGTGGCTCAGCAGGACAACAAAAGTGATTGGGCTGCACATCTCTCACCCTCTAGCAGTCTAGCCTGGACTTATTCATATGGCAATTCTGTGGTTCCAAGAAGCTGATCAGGCCCAGGCTCAGAAACTTGCACTCTGTTACTTTCACCTCAGTCTGTTAGTTAGCAAGTCAAAAAATTAGGTTTGATTGAAGAGGCAGAGGAAAAGAATAAAGCACTGTGGCCTTATTGCAATTTACACAGGTAAGTTTATCAATGCATATGATCACTTATATAGCATAGCTGTATTTCAGAGGCAGTGAAGACGCTCTATCTTCACTTCCATGGGAGCGATAACCAACTGTAAGCCAAGGCAGTGACAGTCGTCTTACTAATTATCTATTCAAGTTATTAAAACCTTTTAGAAAGATAAACTCATACCCCTGGAAGATGGCAGTTCTTTCCAGTCCCTTGTGAATAACACTTATCCATACCTGATGTTCAGAGGCAATGAACTTTTTTGCCTATACTACCATTCTTTTCATTGTTACATGAAGTGCTTTCTTAAGTAGGTGACCTTTGTTAGAATTTTCAGAAGCCTTCTTATAATCTGTATAATAAGAAAGCAGGTTCTGAGGCAGAAATAATAAAGTAATAAAAATTTCTAACCAAATGCTCTGCAAATCTTTTCTGTATGGTTTGTTCTTTCCCTGCCCTTGAATGACATTTCAAAGAATCTTCATAGATAAAAAAAAGTCTTCCAGGCACTCTAACCCCTAAAGCAGTTTTGTCCGATAATTAGTATATTCAGCCCCATGGAGTAATAAAAACTCCCAACTTAATTCTAAATTAAATATTCTCTCCTTGCATCAGTTAGGACAGATTATTATGCTGTGGTAACAGACAACCCAAAACAAGTTTTTATTTTTTTTTCTGTTTACTCTAGGTCCTCGAGGGCCAGAAAACTCTTCAAGACAGCAGCTCCTCCCTGAAGCAGCTGAGGAGTCAAAGCCACATCACTCTGGGGGTACTGCCATCCCGACAGGGGGCCGCCTTGCTGCTGTGCAAGAGAGAATAGTGAGGGGTCAGGTGGGGTTCTCCCACAGCATCTCCCATCACATTTGATTGTTTGCATGTAGCCACATGCCCCACCTAGCTGAAAGGGTCTGGAAGGTGTGAGTCCTTCATAATCAGAAAAAGGAAATGCAATGATATTGGTGAGTCAATACAACAGTGTACCATGCCTCTCTCCATGCCACACACCAATCCATGTGTGTCTTCTAGGGGCAGGAGATGTGGTCAAATGCTTTTCAATTTTATTGTCTCATATTTCTGTCCTTACCCTTCTCCCTTCATGGGTCATAAAGCCAGGTAAGATGCCATTGCTCCTATATGAGGGAATGAGGAAGAGAAGGAAAAGCAAGGGGCAGAAAGGTTCTTACTTAACTGACACTAGTTCCAAGGAAACACACACACTTGACTTACTGTTGATAGAAAGAGTTATCTATTCTCTTGCCATTGTCCACTTTAACCACTTCTAAGCTTCTGTATTCCTCAGGTTGGGGGAAGATGGCCATCATCTGTATCCCTCAAGCTTCAGGGAATTTACATCAAGTTTTCTGATTTGTCTTGTTAAAACCATTTTAATTGGTCACCATTTTCCCATACTTACTCCTCTTTTATTTCATTGCAGTGAGAGAGCTATTATAAAAATAAATTGAGTCCTATTACTTTCTTCATAAGATATTTCAATGACTTCTGATTGCACTTACAAAAAATTTAAAAGTATTTGCCCTGCCTTAAGGGTTCTGTCTGATTTAGTCCTTATCTTCTTTTCCATCCTTATTTAACTTCAATGATTTCCATGCTTATTGTACATTAAAATCCCATGGTGAGAGGCAGATTAAAGATGGTGGCGTGAAAGGAGAGACAGAGGCTTCCTCCTAAAACTGAATACAATTAGAAAATTTAATTGGCACAACTAATCCTGAGAAAGCAACAGGCAAGAGGGTGGCGTCAGACCGCATACACCTGGAGAAAAGAGCAGACCTCACAGAACCGGGTAATGTACCAGAGCTGTGGCTCCGTGGGACCCGAGCCCCTACCCCACCCCAGCTCCCCAGAAGGAAGAAGTGAAATGGAGCAGGGAGGGAGAGGAAGGCTTGGGACTGCTGAATACCGAGCTTCAGAGATCTGTGGTGGGAGCACAAACCTACATTTCATGATGCTTTCATGAGACATGCATGACTACAGGGTTGGAAAGTTAATGCAGGCAAAGTCCTGGGGAGACTGGGATTCTAGCTGCTTGCGGAAAGCAGGGATCCATATCTGGCTGCTCTGGGGCAAAAACATACCTGTGTGACGGGCCCCCTGACTCAGGCAGTGGAGACAGGCACAGCAGCCGGGAGGTGGGGAACAGCTCTTTCCTCCCCCTAGGCACCAGTACCGCTATTCTGTGACCCCCCCAACATTGCTTCAGGGGCTGAGCAGCTCCAGAGTCTACAGCTTCTGGACACTAGAGGGCACCATATACAAACATGAAATGCCAAAGGAACCTTGTCCAGAGTAAAATTACTCATACAACTCCTGAGAAAGATTTAAATGATATGGACCTCGTGACTCTTCCTGAAAGGGAGTTCAAAATAAAAATCATCAACATTCTAATGGAGGTACAGAAAGATATCCAAGAACTCAGGAATGAATTCAGTTTGGAGACCCAATCATTGAAGAGCACGACGGAGGGTATTAGAAGCAGGTCGGATATGGTGGAGCAGACAATAAATGAAATAGAAACTAGAGAAGAGGAATACAAAGAAGCTGAGGCACAGAGAGAAAAGAGGATCTCTAAGAATGGAAGAATATTGAGAGAACTGTGTGACCAATCCTAGTGGAACAATATTCGCATTCTAGGGATACCAGAAGAAGAAGAAGAGAGAGAAAGAGATAGAAAGTGTCTTTGAGGAGGTAGTTGCTGAAAACTTCCCCAATCTTGGAAAAGGGATAGTCTCTCAGGCCCATGGAGATCCATAGATCTCCCAACACAAGGGACCCAAGGAAGACAACACCAAGACACATACATCATTTAATCTATATCACCTTCTTGTAGACCACATCTCCAAATACAGTCACATTGGGGGTTAAAGCTTCAGAATATGAATTTGGGAGGGACAGAAACATTCAATCTGTAACATCTCAAAAAACACCACTACCATTTAAATTTCTATAGTAAAAATCACTTTCTTATTGCAAGATTGAAAGTCTTAAGTCCTTAACTCCCTTTTCCCACTAAACAATTGTTTTTGATAACCCACAGTTTCTAAGAAGGCAGCTTTTTGCATTATTAAGTTGAACATGTTGTAAAAATAAATCTCCAAAATTTTTGCTACAGAAGCCAACATTTTCTGAAGAAAAAGCATGACATCTGAGGAAATCACTTGAGCTTTAGTAGCATTTTATAAGTGAAGGTAGTCTTTAAACCAAATCATATTTGGCGATTTACTCCTTAGAAAAACAGTTCTCAAAGGTGCACAAATACTCTAATTTGGCATTTTTATTATTTCTCTTTCTTCTTACATAGTTTTTATTTTTATATTTTAGAAATAAAATGCCAACTTATTATTTGAATAACAAAATAGAAACATATTAAGTAAAGAATGTTTAAAGTCTATTAGTTGTTTGTCTATAAAAATTTACCAAAATTCATGAAAAAAGGACTTTTGGCAAACTTTGCACTTCTCACTGCACAATGCTGAGAAAATACTGCTGCTATACTATTTTACATTTAAAATGCCTTGTATTTTCTTAAGGAAGAATGCTAAAGTATTCAATATAGTGGTTACATCTTAAAACCTAAGTTATGGCATATTCAATTCAATGAATAACATTAGTAGACTACTGTTGTATTGTTTGATTATTTTATATTCCAACATGAAGCCAATAGATAGCAATTATTGACTACACGTACACCATGAAGTGTTTTCCTGTGTTGGTAATTTTGCATTTAGGTCTTTAATCAATCCCATCTTGATTTTATACATCATGCAAAGTAGGATTTTGATTTCTTGTACATATGGATACATGAAATCTGATATTTATGTATCAGTACAAGATACATTTATTTATGGAAGAGATTGCTCACCCTACACAAATCTTCCATGCCACCTCTGTCACAAGCTTGTGTGTATATCTACGTCTGGGTTCTCCATTTTATTTCTTTTTATTTATTTACTTTTTTCTCCCTGCTTTGCACTCTCCATTTTCTTATTTTCCTCTCTCTGTAGCTATACTACATTATCCTAATTACTATAGCTTTGTAATAGATCTTAATATCCAGTAAAGCAAGTCTGCACCTAATTTTCTATTTTAAGACTGTCTTTCGTTATTTGTACCCTCTTGAATTTACAGATAAATTTTAGAAGCTTGTCAATTTAATTGGAAAGAACATGCTGTGATTTTGACTAGGATTGAATTAAATCTATCAGTCATTTGGGGATAAAATCAACTAATATAATTTATCTTTTTACTTAGGGATTATATAATAGCTTTCAACATATGTATTACACTAGCCTTGTAAATAGATTTTTAATGTCCGGGAAGAGTATGATTAAGATTGAACTGATTTGTTCCTTGAGCACTAGTTTGAACTCATTGTTGGAGAATCTGGGCTTAGAATTTCTTAGGGGGAATACCTTTGATCACTACTTCAATTTTTAGTAATTATAGCACAATTTAGATCTTTTGATTCTCTTTTAGGCAAATTTACTAATGTATACATTTTCTAGGAATTTTTCAATTTAGTTGAATTTTTTTAATTTATACCATAAAATTTTCACAAAATTATTATAAATGTTAAAAATCTCAGAAACACCCAAATGAGTTGTAAATATATCCACACAAAAATATGCACATAAATGTTTGTAGCAGCTTTATTCACAGTTGCCAAAACTTGGAAGCAACTAAGATGTCCCTCAATAGGTGAATGGATAAGCAAACTGTGGCACATCTAGACAAGGGATGATTATTCAGCAATAAACATAAAAATAATAAAAATAAATGATTCATCAAGCCACAAGAAGACATGAAAGAACCTTAAATGCCTTTTGTTAAGTGAAAGAATTCAATCTGAAAAAGGCTACATACCGTATGATTCTAACTAGATGACCTTCTGGAACAGGTGAAACTATGAAGACGACAAAAAAAGATGAGTGATTGCCCGGGGATTGGTGGGGACTCAGGTGAGTGGCAGAGGGGGAACACGGGGTTTTAGGGCAGTGATACTGTAATGGTGGATTCATGTCATCACATACTTGTCAAAACCCACAAAATGTACAACACAAAGACTGAGCCCTAATGTAAACTATGAAATGTCTTTAATAATAATATACAGTATGGGCTTATTAATTGTAAAAAATGTCCACACTAATGCAAAATGTTATGAATAAGGGTAAAACTATGTTCAGGGCAGAGAAGAAGTACATAGAAATTCTCTGTATTTTCTGCTCAGTTTTCTGTAAAACTAAAACTGCTAAAAAATAGTCTATTAATTAAAAAAATAAGCACTGTATTAATTTACCCCTTCTCATATGATGTTTCCTAGTTTCTTTTTCAATTGCATCAATGTTTAAACATGTTTTTCCATTACTATATTACATTTTTATAATGATGGAATACAAAGCTGTCTAAGTCTTGGACCTTGTTTCTTCTTTTACAAACTCTTTATGTATCATTAAAACATTGCACTTTTCCCAAGTGACCATTTTTATGGGCACATTACTTTGATAGACAGTTTTGAGAAGTGCTGTTGCTAATGTATATTTCTTTCCAAAATAACCACTTTTTAAAATAATTCAAGCTTCATTTTTGTTGGCAAATTATAGTATTTTTCAAGGTACATACATAGCGTTTCCTAAGTCCAGCTGCACCAACTCAGGTAGATAATTCTTAGCTTACCTCAACATACATTTGCTTGAAATAGTCAGTTTAATAAATGTATTTATTGATGGTAACATAAATCCACCAGAGCAGATATTCAACAACTTTAGCTAAGTTCCATGACCCTAAATTATTGATGACGTTTTCCCAATGATCATGGGAAACAGAGAAGAACTAATTCAAATAATCAAACACGCCAACTATGCTGCATCCCATTTCTTACTGGATAGACCCATCTTCACAAAGATGAAATCTTATATATGTTTCCCTCTGATCGCCTAAGAGTCTGGTTGTTTTCTTTATTTGAGATGTTAGGTTTAATATGATCTTCCTAAACTTCAGAATTCAAACCACCTTTCTCTTTGGGCAGCTATTTCCCCCCTTAAATTACATATGACCTATGAAGTTAAGGAAGTCGTGAGTTTGATGCTTTTGCATTGACATAAGCACTAAATTGGAAATATCAGGCTTATTTTATGAGACTGCCTTATTGAGCAGAAAATTTACTGCTATTAGTTAGTTTCTTAGTATTCAACTTTTTCCTTTTGTTTATTCAATTTATGGGAATTATAAGGGTGAAAGGCACAGGAAAAGTAACCTATCTTATTACATAAAGTCTGAGGTTTAGTTTAGAATTCCAAGTTCTTTTATTTAGGACAATCCTAAAACTACATTGTTTCTACTTCAAATTCCCATCAGGAGCTATGATACTAACAGTAAGAAATGGAGAAAACAGTCTTTTTCTACCTCTTCTGGGAATGTGGCCGTGTCTTGGAATTCATTGTATTTTTTCACCTATAGGTCTTAGGCATAGAATTTCCACTATATAGATGCTTGATAATAAAATTAGGTATCAAAATCTGGGGTAGGTAATTTTTAACTTTCTTAAATTTAAAAAAAATGAGTCATAGTTCAATGTCTACCCTTTTAAATCTGTTTAGGGATTCAAAACTCACTAAAAATCGAACTTCTACTCTAAGTCAGTTGCTTAGAAAACAGCTGTGAAATTATTGAGTCAGTCAGGTTTGATCAGGAGAAGAATCCAGACCCCAATTATTTTAATAAAGGACATTAATATAGGCCATGAGTTACAAAGTAATAGGAAGAACTAAAAGGCAGTCATGGAACTCTGAGGACACCCAGAGCCTCACATCAGTACCCAGAGCTTAGTGTGAGCCTCAAGTTACTCCAGAGAAGGAGAGACAAAGAAAATGTGCTTCCGGAGACCAGAGAATGTAAAACGTCCACACAGAGACCAGAGCCACAGAGGAACAGCTGCACACGGGTGCCGGGTCTGGATGGGAGCTAAGATCATGACTGGGATCTGCCCATCAGAAGGTGTGACCCCAGAGAGAAGGTCTACCAGAGAGAGATGGAATATGGAGACTCAGTCTGTGCTAGAAACACAGCCCAAAGCCAAGAGAAAAAGCAATCATTGAGCTGGCTCCCCTCTGCTAGTCTTCCATTTATCCAGTTTTGTCTCCCACTAACCACATCTATTCAGAAAATAATTGGCAAAAGGGATTGCAAAATAAATTTGCATGAATCAGGACACTGAGACACTGGATAGAAGATTAGTTAACAGATCTTTCCTCAGAGTGAAGTAGTCCTGATTTGGGGAAGTTTAGCAGAACATCCAGAAGCTTAGACTGGGGAAGAAGTAAGAAATGTAAGACTGGAAAGTTCTGTAATGACTTTAGCGGTAAAATTATAAACAGACAGAAATATTCACATTATTAGTGTCAATATTAAGTTTTATGGCAAAGAACAAAATTCTCCGAAATGTTTTAAAAATATCTATGAGCTCTTGAATCAGAAAATCTTGCTTATGAAATTATTGGCAAAGTTCTTATAATAACACCCACTTACTGAATGCTTTATTAGGTGCCACACGCAGTGCAATACATGCATTTACTTACTTAATCCTCACAAGAAGTCTATGAAACAGATACAGTTTTTTCATTTTGTAGATGAAGAGGGAAGACTAAAAGAGGCTAGACAAGGGTCACAGTGGTGGTAAATGGAAAAGTCCCTATTCAAATCCATGTTTCCTGATCTCCAAGCTCTGTCTTGATCACCATGTAATTCTGTCCCAGTCTGTGCTTGTCAAATGAAGCTCTGTTAAGTGTTATTCCTAATCATCTTTCTGGAGCAGATGGCTCTCTCTGGCTACCACAAGGCAGGTTCACAATAATGATGGTTAAAATTAAATAGGCATTTTATATCCAACCCATACTCAGAAGTTGAAAAAGCTCCTGCTTCTATGACCAATGAGTTTTAAAAGCTGTATGTACATTTTTTATCATCTATTTAATCACCTATAACTATTTTGTTCTGTACAATGGCAAAGAGGATAGGTACAATGAGGCAGGAAAAGAAATAGTCATCTACAGGCAGAGATAGCTAGTCTTCTACTCATGCAAAGTGGACTTACAAACTTCAGCCTCCAAGATCTTGCTGGTTTTGCCTTGCCAGCCCTGAAGTAGAAAATCATTTAGTGATCCACACTGACACGCATTGCTGCACCACCCCGGCCAAATGAGGCGCATCTGATAACAATGTCCTCTTGCTGCCCAGGGTACACTACCAAAGGAGAGAAGCTTTTAGCAAAGGGATGGTCTGTAGGGAAGTATAAAACTGCAGTGAGGCAGTTCTTAAAGAGTTGAGGGCAGCAGTGCATTCTATTTTAGGGAAATTATGAGAGCTGTCACTTCCAGCTACAGATCATTCCTACGCCACACTACTGATAACATTGAAGAGGTCTTCACCACCCAGGCACAAGAGCAACGGATCAGGCTGTTGAAAGTCCAGAGCACTCAGATATCAAGCTGATTGCACACTCAGAGGCAACATATTTTTATGATGAACTTAACACAGGAGAGAAGCTTTTCCACAGAATTAAAGAATTTTCCTTTGCAGTTTGAAGGGAGGATCTGGCCAGGGAAGCCATCCTTGACTTTCTTGACAAGTCTGACTGGAGCAGTGTCAGCTCAGCAAGGAAGAGGAGGTGACTCTTGTTTGCAGTTTCAGAAAGACTTTGAGCCCTTTGTCTTCATGTTGGATGACTAAGCTAAGGAAAAGGAAAGTTTATGAACTTCACGGGAGTAGTAACAGTCTGTTTTTAAGGAAACAAAGGTTTTCCATGTGGACTGTTTCCCTGTCTGTTTTTTATGCATTCCCATGGAACCTGCCTGTAGCAAGAAAGCTTAAGATTGAATGTTCATTGGAAAAAGCCACACTCTAGGATGAAAATCCTATGTTAAAAGCATATCTGTCCACAGAATTGCTGTAGCCATTTGGCCACCCTGAGTGACTGTAATCTGTGGGGTGAAGATGACACCATGAAAGGAGGAGTGTGGGGATGAAAAGAAAATAGTTATGTTTTGGTTTTGGTTTTAATGCCACTGTATCAAAATAATATTGAAGAGCAGCAAACATCTATACGTAGACAAAAAAAGAAAAAAGCACATCTGTCATCCAGCTCCAAGTACAGCTTGTGTTTATCAACATTTTTGAAACATTTACACTATCAAAGAAAATCCAAATGCTTTTCCATAAAAAAATATATGATAGGGAGGGGCAATATAAATTCTGATATTTTTACTTTAGACTAAATTAGGTAACTAGCTGAATATTTAAGACCAAAATTTATTTACTTACATATTTATTAGCTTCTGATAGGCCATAGAGGGTGTTTGTGTTGTGTGTGTATATTTAGTAAGGTGGTGTTACAGCATGCTATTCCAGAACTTTTTCTCAAAATTGCACAAGCCAATGACATTCTAGAACCTCATATTTAATGGTTATCAGTACTCAGATAAAAAAATATATGCTATATACTAATGAAATTTAACCCTTTTGTATTCCTGTATAATGCTCCCTGGGTTACACTGAACATGTCTTGAAGAAATGTACCTCAAAAAAAATTTAGTAAAAGCCTAGTATCATTCTTTAGTTGCAATCATTGTTCATCATGAAAATGTATTTTCTATCTGTGAGGCTGTGGTGGCACTGGGTAAAGGGCCATGGCAGATGGCTGCAGGGGCTCAGGGAGTTCACCCATGCTCTTCCTGTTTTCTATAACCTTGGACTTGTCACTTGGCCTCTCTTGTTCACAGTCATTTCTCTACAGTGTGGGGCAATTGCTTCCTGCTTTTCCCACCTCAAATACATGTGAGGTAGGAAAATGTAGAAAGGGATAGTTGATATGATGTATTTTCCAAACTATAAAATGCTATACAAATTTATCATAAAAATTCTGAGTTTTCTATGCTGACCAAGATATACACAATGTATACTATAAGTGCTTTTCCACACACACATACCTAAGGACTTGCAAATTAAGTGTCACATTATGTATATGAAGCACAATTTTATATGTTAGGATGCATGGATCAGGCAGGGATTGAAGGAATAGGAAAGGAAAGCCCATAGGTTTGGTAGACTGTAGCAATCACCGGGGCCTCCATCTTACTGTATCTCTCTTAGAATGTTAAACAAATAGCAGAGGAGGGGAAAGGTGTGCCACTCACTGCTAAGAAAGGCATATGTGGCAGTAAGTTATATTAAATCATCAAAGTATATTATGGTCCCCTAAAGGTTTTCTTAGTGATAGAGGAAAAAAACCTTATGATCTCATCTTGATTTAGTAGAATGTGGGATAACACTTCCTCAGATAAATTACAAAAAGAACTTTCTCATAACTGACATCTAGAAAAATGATAATAAACGTCAAAATTATCATATAGAGCAAAACTATATTCACTAGCTAATTACTGTCTTTCTTATTCAACACAAAAGCTTAAAAGGCCATATGCTATGGTTGAAATACTGGACCATTTTTTTCTGTAGCTGTTGCCAAACAACTTTATCATAATTAATTTTGCTTGTTTCCTAGGGTTTTTTTCTTTTTAAACATGCCAGAGATGAGCCTTTGTAATTAATTGTCTTATTTCAGAAACTACTTTAAGGAAAATTCCAAACTACTCATTTCTGTGTTGGTAATCATTTCCCTCTTGACTTTCTAAATTTTGTTAGTTATTCCTTTTCCTTTTATTTAATTCTGGAATAAAACATGTCACACACCAAGTAAGGGCATAGTACCAGAAGAAAAAACCGTATGTGAATGTAATTAAAATCTTGGACTTCATAACATCTTATGCATAATAGGGAAACAGATTTGGCTAAAAAAAATAATTGATATTGATTTGAAAGTGCTGACTTTCATATTTTATACTGGTATATTTCCTAAAACAGCAGAGGTTTACATTTTTCCTTTGTAATCAACCTGAATTTATATTGCAAATAAAAACTAACAAACTTCTGTACAGAATAACATAATTCATCTCGTACTGACACCAGATTTCTAGATAGTGGGCTGAGAGGGCCGAAGGGCTAGCAAGAGGGATTGAAGAAGAATAAAAGCATCTTTTAGAATCAGATGACCAGGACATCTGGTGCGAAGCAGAAGTGAGTTTTTATTTGTTCTAAATACAGCTCTGTCTTTTATTTAATCAATGGAAAAAGTATTTAAAGATGATCCAATAATTTGTCATTGTTTATTTTAGGTGTTGTGGGTTTTCATCCTTTTCTATATCTTCATAGACATTCATGTTGTCAGAATGAAGACAAATATAGATTCAAACCCAAATTATAGGAGAGTAAAATATTCTTGGAGAATGCAAAATTCCAGTTATTGAGATACTTGAGTAATTATTTAACTTTCAAACAAAATGGTAAATTGCAGTTTATATATCAGTTATCTATTACAGCATTTCAAAGGAATAAAACTGAGGCTTAAAACAACATGTATTTGCTCACAAGTCTACAATTTGGGCTGTATTCTACTGAATAGTATTTCTACTAATCTCACCTGGGGTCACTGATGTAGGGGCTGGCAGTGAGATCTTTTTGGGAAAATGGGTGGTCCAAAATAGCTTTACTCATGTGCCTAGTGGTTATCTAGGACAGCCACCCAAGCTGCCTCAATTATCCTATACATCATGATGTCTAAAATTTCCTATAGGGTGAAAGAAGATACCTTACTACCTGTGAGGCCCAGACATACAAATCATGCAAGGTGACTTCTGTCATTCTAATGGTCAAGGACCCTCCAAATCCAAGCAATGAGAAAATAGATTCCATCTCTTGCTCGGGGGTAAGATAATCCACCTTGCAAACAGGCATGGACACGGCAGTATGATTCACTGGAGGGTCTTACTGTAAAAATACAGGAGTCTAAACAAAAAAATATTCTTCCAGAGTAATGAGAATAACAACTGCTAATATGTATTGAGGCTTTTACATGTGTCAAGCGGCTGTTCTAAATAATGTATATTAATTTTACACTATTAGTGTGTATATATATCCAAATAATATATATTAATTATATATATAATAAATAACTCTCTGAGATAGGTCCCATGATTTTCAGTTATGTAGATTAGACAACAAGAGCACACAGACATCGATGTATCATTACAATAATTAAGTAGTAATTTTATAGTAACAGTAAAATGATCCTGATGCAAAAATAGACAGACAATTACAAGAAAACAGTCATATTTAGTTAGGTTCAACTCTATGTGGGATGTCAATATAATATAAAACAGACATTCTAAATTATTAAAATAAATGTACTATGCAGTGAATTATTAAATTATTTGATCACTGTTTAATAAAATGGATTATAAATAAAATGGTCAGCCATTTGGAAAAAGTAAACATTTGATACACATCTCACTCACCAAAATGTATGTAAATAGATTGAACATGTAAGTATATAAACCTTAATACTATACAAGTACTAGAATAAAGTGTGAGTAAATATACTACTTAGAGTGATCAAGCAGATTCATATAATAAAATCTTGGGGATAAAGCTGGATGCAAAAACCAGAAAGTCAGAAAAAATTTATAGATTTTTGTCACATGGCAATAATAGTAACTAAGACTGATTAAGTACTCAGGTAAGATTACGAATGTTTTTCAATCATTATAAGATTTAACATTCACATAATTGCTATGAGGTAGGTGCTTGTACCACTCACAATTTGTATCTGAGGTAGCTAAGGCATACAGCTGCTATTATCTACAGTCACATAGTTTATAAATAGATAAGCTGGAATTGGAATCATCATCCTGACTACATAGCCTCTGCTCTGTCATAAAAATAAAATAGTTTTAAGAAAAAGCCAGTAGAAGGAAAAATACATTATAAAGGTGAAGAGATAAAAAAATGGGAGAGATTTGTTGGGTCCCTTCCCTGTCTCTGACCCGCAGATGAGGGAAGAGATGCGATTGTTCGTCAAAGATCTTAAGGACCAGCCAGGGGACTCAAGACGTGACAGTGCAAGAGTGGTGCCAAGAAGGCATCTCTCATATTTATTGATAAAATGGTTGTTAACAACAATATTGGGGTTTCCATGCACAATCATTAATTAAGTTCAACTCTCACTTTCTGAAGGATAACAAACAAATCTTCATGGTGAATGAACACAGAAACTCTTTCTGTCTTGGCTACTGTTTCTGTCTTGGCTACAATCATGAACCATAAACAAACCATCAAGGCAAAAGTGCTTATACATATGATTTTCATACTATATATAATTCCATATAATTCCCACATTTCCCCCTTTTTGTTTTTAAAAGGCTTCACAATAATGATTGTTGTAACTCAAGCAAAAGATCCGTTCTTAATTTTTTAAATATCAACTTAGCTGGACAAAAGCAGCAGAGAATGCCTCATGTAAATGGGGGGACGAGGTTCTAAGCCTCGCCTCAGTTGGCTCCCACCTCCTCACCTGTTGACCCTTTATGACTGTGCCTGTCTTAGGTTGTTCCTCTCATGAGGAATCTTACTCGTCTCTGGCTAACCAGCCATCTCTTGGGGCCACACAGGGAAAGAACGTGTGGAAAAAGAAGGCATTAGGAGTAGACTGATGTTTGTTTTCATACTCTCACTCTTACGTCCAGCCTGAATCATAGAAATCACAAAATACAAAGATTTAGTGCACGGACTTTCATGAGTAACTGTGCAAACAAAAAACAATCATTTTTTAGACATCACTTCCAGGAAAGTAGCATAAGCATGCATTGGTTTCAACAAACTGGTGACTATATGACGCATCCAGGCTATCAAGACTGGAACGCAAATACACAAAAGAAACAGGCCCACAATTACTGGCCATATCCAGTGAAACCAAGAAAACCATTTAGGTAATTCAGGCATTTGAGAAAACTTATCAATAATATGATGAATATTGTCTATTTGATTGTGAATAGTTTGAGAAAAGTCAGACAAATTAAAACAACACATGCCTGGAAACTGTTCACATCCCCTATGTTCTTTTAACAATAGATAGTCTATAGTAGCGTGGTCTTGAAGTACTGCAACTCATACTTCTTCCAGTTCTTGGTTAGGTTCAGATAAAAAAGAAGCAGTCAGATTTGTTGTTTTACTGTATGCACAGGCCATCTCGGATATTTCATTCTGCATTCCTACAACGAGTCTTGGAACTGGTAAGATGAATGCAGCAGCGATAGCTACAGCAACAGGATCTAACAACTTCAAGTTGTCATCGCAATCAGGTGACAGCGCTCAAGAAATCTGTCTGTGCTTATATTCAGGATGGTCTATAAGAGCAGGAAGAATACGTCCTACTCCACAAACACCTTGATAATGTGAAGAAAAGGCTTGATATGTTGTTATTGCATAAAAATACCCAGCCATTTGGAAGTCTATATCCAAAAGGCCATTTTACACGAATAGTAGAATTACAGTAAGAAGGAATATGAGTGCAATTAATGCATATACATTCAGAAACTATAGTAGTACTGACATGTAAGTTCAATTGAACTTCACGAGTAAGAACTTTAGGAGAGTGAGTAATGTTTATTCTTGAAATATTAGTGAAAACAGAACAAGGGAGTCCTATACCTATGAAATTCTTCTTTAATAATCTACTAATAGACGAATCTCCTGCTACACAAAAAGATGACTTGTTCAGTCCTCAACTTGCAAGTTGTAGCCACATATTAGGTGAAGAAAATTCCCGCTCTGGAGAGAGTGATATGTCTAAGTAGACATAACTACTTTTATATAATATATCAGGAGATCCTTTTTAATATTTTTCACAAGAATAATTGCCAATATTTCTGGTCAAAACTGTTTTATAAATACCATAGCAAGTATTATCTCTTTTAGACTGATCAGTTGCATTATTCCATCCAAGCTTTCCTCCATACTTTTGTCTATGTATCTCTTTGCCATCTTTTTTCCATACTATAGGACCTACAGGAGTAGAGTAGGTGGATACACACTGAAGGACTACTCTTCGTCCTAAATATGGAGGACTGCTCACACTAGCTGTAATAGTGCAAGCTTGTGCAGTGTGTGTACGTATGAATGTTATCTCCAAAATTAGAAGTAGAAACTTCACTATCCAGGAAGCTTCATTCCAGTGATGAAGTTTGTTGGTGGCCATCCTCTGGAGCAGCTCTTTCTGAGGATGTTGATATTGGAAGTTCTTCTTCATATCGTATCTTAATTCTTTTTCTGGGCAGCCAAATCAAGCGTTGATCCTCTGTAATGACGCAAACAAACCCTTTGCCCCACACTTTGATATGACCTTTATACCACTGTGAAGAACCTATTGGAGACCACCATACAGGAACTGCTGTTGTTTCAGGAAAAGAAACATTGTCAGAAAAATGTATTTCCATAGCTGATCGTCCATCACTTTTGAAAAGATCAAAATTAAGAACATGTAAAGCATGCATTAAGTGTTGATTTGCTGTTAATTTTATCGTATCTGGGAGTAATCCCCCTTTTTGTTTTAGCAAATAATGCTTAAGAGTAAGATGACGATGTTCAATTACAGCTTGACCTGTAGAATTATAAGGAATGCCTGTTTTATGAGTAATATTATACAGCTGAAAAAAATCTCTTTAGCGTAGAGGAGAGGTAAACTGGAGAGTTGTCACTTTTTATGGTGACAGGAACACCTAGTATTGCAAATGCTTGTAAAAGGTGAGTGATAACATGATGAGATCGTTCTCCTGGTAAAGCTGTTGCCCACAAAGTGGAAGAATAAGTATCAATAGAAACATGAACATGCTTAAGAGTTCCAAATTCAGGAACAATAGTAACATCCATTTGCCATAGAGCATTAGGACGTGTTCCTCTGGGAACAGTTCTTGCTTGCAAATGAGGAGAATTAATTTGAGAACAGGTTGGACAAGAATTCAAGATATTGTGAGCTTCAGATGCAGAAAGAGAAAAATGCTTCTGTAAGGTGAAAGAAGGAGCATGAGTCAGGTTGTGATATCGTTGAGCTGGTGAGTAAGTAACTAAAGAAACAAGCTTGTCTACTTTATCGTTATAATATGATAAAGGACCTGTTAAATTAGAATGTGATCGTATATGAGTAATGAAGAAGGGATATAGACGTTGACGGATACACACCTGTAATTGAGAAAATAAAGTATTAATAGGAGATTGTACAGTGCCCAATGTTGCAGTTTCTAATAGAGGAACAGAAAAAGCAGCATAAGCAGAGTCAGTAACAATATTGACAGGACCTGGGAAATCTTGCAAAGCTTGCAACACAGCATATAACTCATTTTGTTGTGCAGAAGTAAAAGATGTTTGAAAAGTTTTTGACAAACCAGAACAAGTTACATAGGCTGCTTTAAAAGATTTTGTACCATCTGTAAAACAGGTAACAGTATTTAATAATGGATTAGGAGAAGTTTTATGAGGAAGGATCCATTGATGGTGCTGAAAAAATGAAAATAAGTTATTCTTAGGGTAATGACAGTCAGTATTTCCTAAATAATTTGAAAGTGCAATTTGCCAATGAGTATTTTCTTGAAATACTTGCATAATATTTTGTTTAGATAAAGGAACAATAATAGAGTGAGGGTCTTGACCAATCATCTGTCTTAGTCTCTGGTGTCCTTTAAAGATAATGGAGGCTACTTTGTCAATGTAAGGTTGTAAGGAGGGTTTAATTTGATACTGCAGAAATATCCATTCTAACCAACCATCACATTGACAGAGCAATCCTATAGGAGAATGAGGAGTAAAGTAGATTAATAAAAGTAAGGGTTTGTGTAAGTCAATTTTTGATAATTGAGCTTTTTGAATGTGTTGTTCTATCCACTTGAGTTCTTCCTCAGCTTTTGAGGTTAAGTCTCTAGGACTATTAAGATCTGAGGGTCCTTTTAAAATATTTAAAAGATGTTGTAATTTATAAGTAGGAATTCCTAATAATGGTCAGATCCAATTAATATCTCCTAAGAGCTTTTGAAAATCATTTAAAGTTTTAAGATGATCTCTCCTAATTTGAATTTTCTGAGGAATTATTGAATTTTCTTGAATTTTATTTCCCAAATAATTCATTGGGTATTGTATCTGTATTTTATCTGGTGCTATTTGTAATCCCCATTGTTTTAACTCAGTTTCAGTCTCATTGAGAATATTGGTAAGAGATAAATGCTTAGGCAGGGCTATGAGAATATCATCCATATAATGAATGATATAAGCTGAAGACCATTTTTCACGTATAGGCTGAAGAGCTCTATGCACATAATTTTGACAAATTGTAGGGCTATTTAACATTCCTTGAGGAAGTACTTTCCATTGGAATCTTTCTGAAGGTGCCTGCAAATTTAAAGAAGGGACAGTAAAAGCAAACTTTTCCCTATCCATAATAGCTAAAGGAATTGTAATAAAGAACAATCTTTAAGATCAATTATAGCCATGTTCCAGTCTTTTGGAACCATAGTTGGAGAAGGGAGGCCTTGTTGCAAAGGTCCCATAGGTTTAAGAACTGCATTAATTTGTCTTAAATCTTGTAAAAGTCTCCAATTTCCTGATTTCTTTTTTATAACAAATACAGGAGAATTCTATGGACTCGTGGAAAATTCTAACCTATCTAGCTGAAGTTGTTCTTGAACTAATGTGTGTAGGGCTGCCAATTTTTCCTTATTGAGGGGCCACTGATCCACCCAAACAGGTGTCTGAGTGGTCCACTGTAATGGTATAGGAGCTGGCAGCCATTTATCAATGACCCCTAAGAAAAAGACTGAACTGAAGAACGCTCATTAAAAGACAATGTAGTATGCCATTGTTGCATTAAATCTCGTCCCCAGAGATTAATTGCTACATCAACAATTAAAGGTTTTAACAAAGCTAATTGTTTTTCAGGACCGAGACAATGCAAGGTAGCTGAACTTTGCCATACTTGAGAAGCTGTACCAATACCTGAAACTTGAATATGCTTCTCTTGTTTGGGTCAATTTTTTGGCCAATATTTAAGAGCAATTACAGATACATCAGCTCCTGTATCTAACAATCCTGTAAAAGACTTGCCTTGAATACTGATCTTGCATTGAGGTCTATCAGATGTAATCTTTGTATTAAGCCATATTTGTTCATCTGTACTTCCAAATTCACCTTTTCCTCTCTCATAAGGTGTTGTTGAAGGTGGGAGATAGGGAAGTAAAAGTAATTGAGCAATTCTTTCTCCTTGAGGTATATATAATTCCTTATCAGATGACACCATTATTTTAATCTCACCCATATAATCTTGATCAATAACTCCAGGTCTTACTATTAATCCTTTTAGAGTCCAGCTACTATGGCCTAAAAGTAATCCTACAGAATTAGCTGGTAAAGGACCAAAAATTCCTGTGCTAAGTAATTGAACTTCTTGTGATGGGTGTAAATATACAGATTGAGAAGAGGCAAGATCTACAGCAGCATTTCCTTTAGTTGCAGCTTGTAAATCATGCCATGTTCTTTTACTTGGAGAGTATGCCTCTGTATTATTTTCTAGGGCCTCAGAGGCTGGCCCGATTGGAGGTTTAAAGGCTGAGATTCATTGATAGGATTACCATCTTTATCAAATTTTGAACGACATTCATTAGACCAATGTCTCCCTTTTTTACAGTTTGGGCAAACAGATGGCAGTTTATCTTTAAAATTTGACTCCTTTGTTCTCTTCTGCAATTGGCAGTCTTTTTTCATATGCCCTTGTCTGCCACAACCAAAACACTTTAAATTTCCTGCATTTCTCCTTGACTTTCCTTTCATAGCAGTTGCTAGTAAATTAGCTTGATATGTAGGAGAACCTACATCAGCACAGGCTTTGATATAATCTTCCATCCTAGCTCCTGCTGCTTTTAAAGGTCTAAGAACTCTCTGACACTCTGTATTAGCATTATCATAGGCTAGCATCTGTAACAACAGATCTCTCAACTCTGGATGTGCTACTGTCTTTCTCTAATTATCTTGCAATCTCGCAACAAAGTCAACATAGGACTCATTAAGCCCTTGTTTAAGTTTATTAAATGGCAAGACAGGCTTTCCAGATGCTTGTATTTTCTCCCAGGCTTTTAAGCAACACAAACGTACTTGTGTTACTGCTATGTCTTCATATCTAACTTGTCTCTCTATCTGCAACCAGTCTCCTTGTCCTGCTAGTTGTTCAGCAGTTATAAGAATTGGAGGATTGGCATGCTGATTTCTCAAAGCTTGTGCTTTTGCTTCCTCATACCACCAGGTTTTAAATTGTAAAAACTCAGAAGAGTCCAGACAAGTACGAGCCAACAAATTCCAATCATGAGGAATCATCCTTTCCTGTTCTTCTAACCCCCTCAAGAGACCCACAACATATGGAGAATTAGTACCATATGAAGAAATAGCCTGTTTAAAGTCTTTTAATGTCTTATAAGGACATTATTGACTCCTTGTGGAAAATCAGGATCCTCACCTGGCCCAAAAGGAGTTAAACTAACTGGTGCTATTAAGGGTGTCAGATAAGCATCTATATCACCCTTCCTCTGAGCTTTACGTATTCCTGCAGCGAAGGCAGACGTTGCAGGAACAGAGACTGGGGATTTTTTATGATGAGAGGAGCGAACAGAACTCTCATTCTCAGTCTCTGAAGAAGAGGAAGAGGAGGATGAAGAGGAGTTAGGTAGATGTGGGGATGGAGATCGCCTACTTGATTTTTCCACATCATCTAAGAGTTCTCTCTCACACTCTTGTGTGTCTGACTTAGTTTCAGACAGTGGGGGAGTTTGCAAAGGCTGCAAGGCGAGAGTGATCAAATTACATAAATACCAAACAGGCACAGGGATGACATTTCCCTGCTGGTGAGCCTTTTTAAAATCTCTTAAAACATTATCTTAATCAGCTTGCTTAAGTGTCCCTTGTGGTGGTAGCCAATAACAATATTTTTTAATATACTTATAAAGTTGGGCAAAATCTGTTTTAGAAGTTTTCACTTCTGATGTTTTTAGGAAGGCATGGGGTAATTTTAAATAATCCTCCAGTTTAGTTGCTTTAGTTTCTGTTTGGCCCATTTTAATGACCCTGATGTCTCAATCCTGTTCCCTACGTACGCTTTCCTGGGAATCTTACCGGATCAACCATCTTCGGAGCTTCCCCGCCTTAGAATTGCAAGTGCCGCCGAACGGAGGTTCTCCACCCTTAGTTTTGACCGTCTTTCAGGTTCCTGTTCAGACGCCACTTGTTGGGTCCCTTCCCTGTCTCTGACCCGCAGATAAGGGAAGAGATGTGATTGTTCATCGAAGATCTTAAGGACCAGCCAGGGGACTCAAGGTGTGACAGCACAAGAGTGGTGCCAAGAAGGCATCTCTCATATTTATTGATAAAATGGTTGTTAACAACAATATTGGGGTTTCCATGCACAATCATTAATTAAGTTCAACTCTCACTTTCTGAAGGATAACGAACAAATCTTCATAGTGAATGAACACAGAAACTCTTTCTGTCTTAGCTACTGTTTCTGTCTTGACTACAATCATGAACCATAAACAAACCATCAAGGCAAAAGTGCTTATACATATGATTTTCATACTTTATATATAATTCCATATAATTCCCACAGAGATTTATAATGGAGATTATATAAAGATAATGGCAAATGACAAAGACTACTAATAAAAAAACCAATAGAAAAAAATAGTCAATAGAAATGGAGAAATTCACACAGAAACAGAGATACAAGTATTCAATAGAAACAAGAAAACATGTGCAATAACACTGGTGATCAAATAAATGCAAGAAAAAGTAGGAAGTATCAATGCCAATTTTTAGCCTGGGAAACATGAAAGTAATGAATAATGCTCAAAACTTATGAAAATGTGGAGAAATAGCTTCTCAAATGCCTTGATGGAAGAAGTATAAACTGGAGGTGATTTGACAAAATATTTCCAAAGTCAGAATGATCACACCCTGGAAACTGTAATATTTCCTGTAGAAATTTATCCTAAGCAGATACATAGACAAATGTGCAAAGATGTATACTTATCACACTGTTGTTTATAAAATTAGAAAGATAGAGAGGAAGCATTTTATGATACAAAAGGCAATATAAATAGAAGTTATAGATATATGCAGACCTAATAGTATAGTTTCAAAGTACATGAACCATATACAGACAAAAGAAGAAATGGATAGTTCAGCAATTAGAGGTTGAGATTTCAATACTTCTCTTCCAGCAATTAATAGAACAACTGGGCAGAAAATCAATACTGATGTAGAATGTTCGAACACTATCAGTCAACTTAACCTGACATTCATAGAACACTCCATCCCCAAACAGCAGAATACACATTCTTTTCAAGGACAAACAGAACATTCTCCAGAATAGACAATAGTCTGGGACATAAACTAAGTTTCAATAAATTTTTTAAAATAGAAAACATATAAAGTATTTTCTCTGAGCAGAAGAAATTAGAGATTAACAGCAGAAATAAATTTGAGAGACCCAAATATTTGGGAATTGAACATCACATTTATAAATAGCCCAAAGCTCAAGTAAGAAACCATGTTGAAAATAAGAAAATACTTTTAATTATCTGAGAAGAAAAACAGCACATAAAAATTTGGGAATTCAGCTAAAGCAGTGCTTATAGGGGAATATAGTGCTTTGAACACTTACATTAGAAAGTAAGAAAGATCTAAAAAAATTATGCAAGCTTCTACCTCAAGGAAAAAGAAGAGCTAATCAAACCCAAATAAAGTAGAAAGAAGGAAATATTAAGATGTGTGCTGATATCAATGAATAAGAAAACAGAAAACCAATAGAGAAAATCAATGGAAATGAAAATCGTTTTTTGAAAAGTCAACAAAATTGACAGAGAATGACAAAAAAAAAAAAGAAAATACAAATCAGTGAAATCAGGGATGAAAGAAGGGACATCACTAATTCCCCTACAGAAATTTAAATGGTTACGAGAAAAGACTGCAATCTACTTCGTGCCAACAAATGAACCAGTTTAGATGAAATGGACAAACTAAAGCAAATATACTCATTACCAAAATAGACCGAAGAAGAAATAGAAAAATATGTAAGATTTACACAAGTGCATAAATTAAATTAATAATTAAAAATCTTCCCACAAAAAAAGAAAAAGAAAAACACCGTATCTAGATACATTCACTATGTATTCTACCTAATATTCAAAGAATGAAGGATACCAATCCTACACAAACTCTTTCAGAGAAGGAAGAAACTTTCCAACTAAACCTGAGGCTAGCATTACTCCAGATACCAAAGCTAGAAACATCAAATGAAAAGGAAACTACAAACCAATATCCTACATGAATGTAGATACAAAAATCCTAAACAAAATATTAGCAAATCTAGCCAATGTATATCAAAAGGATTACATATCTTGTCCAAGTGATATTTACCCAAAGAATACAAAGTTGCTTGTTTCCAAATAATGTAATATACAATATCAATAGAATAAAGGACAAAACCACATTACATCTCGAGAGAATCAGGAAAACATTTGAAAAAATTTCAATATCCATTAATTATTTTTTTTAATCTTTCAACAAACTAGGAATAGAACTTCCTCAATCTCAGAAAGGGTTTCTTAGAAAAAGCCTACAATTAACATCATACTTAATTATGAAATTAAATGATTTCACACTCAGATCAAGAGCAGAACCAAGATATCTGCTCTCACTACTTCTATTCAGTACTGTACTGGAGGTTCCAGACAGTGCAATCAGGCCATACATATAAATTAAAAGCATATTTTGTAAAAAATAAATAAAAATTTTTATTGCAAACAGCATGATCCTGTGTGTAGAAAACTTAAGGAAACCTCCAAAAAAACTAAACAACAAAAAAAAAAAACACTAGAATTAATACAAGCTTGAAAGTCACAAGATACAATCAAAGCTTTAAAATCAATTATATTTTTTAATACTAGCAACAAATAATCAAAATTTGAAATGAAGAAAACAATTCTAATCACACTAAGGTCAAGAAGAAATATTAAGGAATAAATTTAACAAAAGAAGTGAAAGACCTATACACAAAAACTTGTAAAAGATTGTTCAAGAAATGAATATATTTCTAAATAGAAAGCCATTCTGAATTCAAAGATTGTAAGACAATATTCTTAAGACATCAATTCTCCCCACATTGGTGTATATATTTAATTTGATCTCTATCAAAATTTGTTGTGCTTTTTTGAAAAATTAACAAATGATCTAAAAATAAATGGCAAAGCAAATAGACCAAGAATACCAAAAAGCTTTGAAAAAAGAATAGAGATGGAGGACTTACATGATCCAACTTCAAAACTGGCTGTGAAACTACAGTAATTAAAATAGCATGGTATTGCATAAGGGGACATACAGATCATATATACCAGAGTAGAAAGAAATAGAATAAAAACTCATGTGTGTGGTCAATTGTTTTGTCTTGTGGGCATAGGTATTTATGAGTACTACCATAGCTAGGTCCTGAGTCAAAATCTTCAGTGATGGCATGTTGAGAGCATGTATCCTGGATGTTAGGAGGACATTTTATTTCTGTGGGCTTTCTCCCCATAAATGCATAACCACAATCTAACTGTGAGAAAAACTTGATAAAAACCAAATGGTTTTGTAGAATAAGAGAACTTTGTTACATTAAATTTTCTCAAAAGCCTTTTAAAAAATAAATGTTTTGTTTTAGATTATGTTTAGTATTACAAATAGTACAGGGAGTTTCTGTATATTCCTGCAAATGTTCCCTTTATTATTAACATCTTACATTACTATGGTGTATCTGTTGCAACTAATGAACCATCATAAATGCAATATTATTAACTGAAAACCTATATTTTACTTGTATCTACAGTTTGCACCTAATGTCCCTTTCTGTTCTGAATTCCATGCAAGGTACCACTTTACATGCAATTACTAGGTCTCCTTAGGCTCCTCTAGACTGTCATAGTTTGTCAGGCTCTCCTTTTTATGACCCTGCCAGTTTTAAGGATCACAGGTCAGATATTTTGTAGAATGTCTCTCATTCTACAAAACCATTAGTTTTTTATCAACTTTTTCTCAGTTAGATTATGGTTAGGCATTTCTGGGGAGAAAGCCCACAAAAGTAAAATGTCCTCCTCACATCCAGGGTACATGCTCTCAACATGCCATCACTGATGATTTTGACTCATCACCTAGCTGTGGTAGTACTCATCAGATCTCTAGCGTAAAGTTGCTTTTCTGTGCCATCCCAATCTCATCTCCTCGGAAGAAAGCCACTGTGTGCAGCCCTCACTTAAGGGGTGGAGAGTTCCTCAATGGAGCTGTATCTACATAAATTATTTATAATTCTTAGTATGAGATATGTGTCTCTTCTTCCTTGTGTATTTATTTATTTGATCATTTATGAATGATCATGAATCATGAGTATTTATCTTATACTTTGCATTGTAATCCAATACTATGTTATTTTGTTGCTCAGATTGTCCCAGTTGTGGCCATTGGGAGCTATTCAAATTGGCTTCTGTGTCACCTGGACATATTCCCATCACTTCGTCTTTTGAGCACTTTCCTATTTTCCCTACAAGATCTCTAGGTTCATTCATATTTTCCCTGACCCAGCCCTAGAATTAGCCATTTCATCAAGGAGTTCTGGTTCCTTTCTTTGGAGAATGGTAATAAAATAAAATAATAAAATCTGGATGCTTAACATGCTTGTTCCTTCTAGGATGACATTGCTTCTGTGCCTTCTCAGAGGAAAGAGCAAAGAACTATATGTGTGTATTCAAACTTACGTATACATACATATCTGTAGTTACACAGTTTTATATATTTATATGTAAATATATATATACATATATATGTATTATAATGGTATAATGCAAATGGCATAGATCAGAATGACAGATGGCAGATACGTCAGTATCTATATCAAACCAAACATGAGTTTATACCTATGTGATATCTCCATCACTAACTGAGGAATGATGGCTCCTTCTAGCCTTCCCCCTTGCTTTTCTGTAATGATCAATTGATTTTTGAAAAGGTACTAAGGCAATTCAATAGGAAGATGAGTCATTGCAACTCATAGTGTAGAACAATTAGATATCTGTATGCAAAAAAAATACATTAACCTAAATTCTTACCTCACACCATTACAAAATGAACATGAATCATAGACACAAATGTAATAACTGAAATAAAAATTTCTCCAAGAAAACATAAGAAAAATCATTGTGCCCTCAACACAGGTAAAGATTTATTCAATGTGATGCCAGCTGCACAATCCATAAAAGAAAAAAATTGATAAATTGAATTTTACCAAATAATCTTTGGCTCTTCTAAAGGTACCATTAAGAAAATGAAGACAATCACAGACTGGGATAAAATATTTGTAAAACATGTATCTGGTTTTAACAAATTCATAATTCAGTATTAAAAAGGCATCAATTCCATTCAGATATGGGCAAAATATTTAAATAGACATTTCGCCAAAGAAGATATATGAATGACTAATAGGCATGTGTAAAGATGCCCAATGTCATTAGTCATTAGGGATATAAAAATTAAAACCATAATGAAATAAAATACCACTAATTACCCACTAGATTAGCTTTATTCCAAACAACTATCGAAACTTGATTTGAATGTGGAGCAGCTAGAACTCTCTTTTATGCACTATTGATTAGAATATAAAATGGTACTGTCACTTTGAAAAAGAGTTTGTCAGTTTCTTAAAGTTAATCACGTACTTACAACCCAGTATTTAATTCCTAGGTATCTAAACAATGGGAATGAAAACATGTGTCCACAAAAGGACTCATGTGTAAATGTTATGGCAATATTATTCATAATATCCAAAAGTTAAAATCAATCTAAAATCAATTGGTGAATTGATAAGCAAATGTAATATATCTCTGTAGTAGAATACAAGTTGTCATTAAAAATTGTGCACCTGGATTCATGCTACAAAACAGATGAACTCCAAAGATATTATATATGCTAAGAAAAAGAAAGTAGACATGAAAGAACACATATTGTAGGATTTTGTTTATGTGAATTCTCCAAAAGACAAAAGACAAATCTGTAGGGACAGAAGACAGATGATTGTTTGCCAGGGACAGGGGACAGGGTGGGTACTGACTGCAAAGGGGCAGAAGGGAACCCTAGAGGATGATGCAAATGGTCTCAAACTGGACTATGGTGATGGTATGCAGCTGTATGAATTTATTTAAAAATTATTGAGATGTACAACTGAACACGAATTTTATGGCATTTAAATTATACCTCAATAAAGAGGTTTTAGAAGAATATACAATAATAAGATGGAATATAATGTAATATTTGAACAAGAGAGTAGAGAAACCAGAAATAGACACATACAAACACTAGACATGTGATGAAATGACTGTACTCATAAATGGAAAAAGGGATATTCCATAAATGGTGCCAGGACAATCAGTTATCCATAGGAAAGAACTACCCATATCTCACACTATATGAAATACAATTTCCAGATGGATTAAAGACTAAAATGTAAAAAACAGTCTTTTAACATTATTAGATGAAATTATAGAGGGATACTTTAAAAACTCGGGGCTGAAAAAAATTATTAAACAAGAAACAAAACAAACTATAAAGGAAATACAGATGAACTTCTATGAAAAATTGAGATCTCAATGCAGTAAAGCACATTATAAACAATTAAAATGATTAAAAAAATGAATGGAAAAGGATATGTACAATTCTAATTTGACAAAGTAAATCTGACAGAAGACTAAGATATATCAAAAACTACCAAAAACTAATAAGAAAAAGCAAAACAACCTTCCCCCAAAAGTGGACAAATTATATGGGAAAATAATTTCCAGCAAAAACACAACATGATATACATTAAATGATGCTAAACATCACAAGAATCATGAAAATGTACTTTGAAACAACCATGTAATCGATACCATTTCAGTCCATCCAATTAACAAAAAAAAATTCTGACAATACAAGGAATTAGCATGCATGTGGAGATATAGTAACATTCAAACACCAATGGTAGGGGGCTGTAAAAGTACTTTTAAGAGCAGTTTGATCAGGTGTAGTTAAATAAAACAGCAATTTTCAGAATGTAGATCCTTAGAAGGATATGAAGACATTCCAAATGGTACACAGAGACAATTTTTAAAAACTAATTAGAGATCTTTATCTTCCACATATACTCACAAAAGCAAAGAAGAAGAAAGTTGAAAAAAGTATAGATGAGAGGTACTCAAGATGGTTGCATGAGTATGGCGGTGGAAATCTCCTCCCAAAATCACATATATTTTTGAAAATAAAGCAAATACAAATATTTCTAAAAGAGAGACCAGAGGATACAGTACAACAGCCACACTACAGCTACATCTGCAAGAACTCAGCATCTCACGAAAAGGGTAAGATACAAACCTGTGACCTGGTGGGACGAGCACACCCCCCACCCCAGCTCACCGCTGGGAGGAAAAGCAATCCAGGCCTATTTAAAGAAGGAAGAACAATCCCAAATGAATAGTATAAAGTCACAATTATTGAAACTGGTAAAAGAAGAGCAAATGAAGCCCAAAGTCAGTAGAAGGAGGGAAACAATAAAGATCAGAGAAGAAATAAATAAAATTGAGAAGAATAAACAATGGAAAAATTAATGAAACCAAGAACTGTTTCTTTTAGAAAATAAACAAAATACATAAACCCCCAGCCAGAGTGGGGAGGGAGTGGAAGCACAGCACTGCTAAATAACCAGTCCTAGTAATCTGCACTGGGAGCACAGACACACATTGCATGATATTAGAGAAATGGAAAAGTAAAATCCAAGACGGAGACTGCTAGTGGGTCCCCACAGCCAGCTTCCAAGGGACAAAAGAAAAAGAGGGTACTTTAAAAGTCTTAAAGAGACAAGGGTTTAACAGGTGGACAAAATCAGCACCATACACTCAGCCCAGCAGGCTTGGAATCTTAAGGAACTTCAGGCACCCTAACCCCCAGGGTGGCAACACAGCTCTAAAGCCTCTCACAGCGATAAGGACTCTGCCATTCATTTCCCCCCACCAGCACTGCAAGCAAACTGGCTTACCCGCCATTGCTGCAGACCAGCCAGTACACAGCCCCGCCCAAGCAACCACATAGAGTCTTCTCCCAGAGCGCAGCAAACTGGGCCAGACCCAGAGGCTGCTGCCAGCATGCAGCTTCCCAGCACAGACAGAAGAAGCTGGCACAAAGTCCAGTAGGCATAAAGGGGTGACGTTCCCACAGGAAAACACACCCCAGTGTGCCTGTGATACCCAGGAGTGCCTTAGGCCATCCGGATGGCTGCCCTGCCCATGGCAGTTCAGGGAATTAATGCAGAGATGGCTCCCTGTGTGCGGGTAACCAGTACAGGCAGTGGAGAAGGACAAGGAGACCAGCAAGCAGAAAGGGACTTTATTCTTCTACTTGACACACACACCACCTGCTGGTGATCACTTCTATCACCATGAAAAGGCAGGAGAACCTGGTTCAGTCTAAAATCACTCAAACAAAACCAGAGAGAGAGCCGGGAAGGATGGACATAACCAATCTTCGTGAAAAAAAAATTTCAAAATAAAAGTCATAACCATGCTGTTAGAGCTGAAGAGAAATATTCGAGAGCTAAGGGATGAAGTTCAGAAGGAGATAATAGAAATGAAACAATAAATAGAGGAACTTAAGAGCAGACAGGATGAGGTGCAAGAGACTGTTAAAGGAATAGAAATCAGAGAAAAGGAACACAGAGAAGCTGGAGGAGAGAGAGATAAAAGGATCTCTAGGAATAAAAGAATATTAAGAGAACTGTGTGACCAATTCAAACAGAACAATATTGGCATAATAGGGGTGCCAGAAGAAGAAGAGAGAGAAAAAGGGATAGAAAGTGTCTTTGAAGAAATAATTGCTGAAAACTTCCCCAAGCCAGGGAAGGAAATAGTCTCTCAGACCATAGAAGCACACAGATCTCCCAACACAAGGGACCCAAGAAGGAAAACACCAAGACATATAATAATTAAAATGGCTAAGATCAAAGACAAGGATTGGGTATTAAAGGCAGCCAGAGAGAGAAAAAAGATCACTTACAAAGGAAAACCCATCAGGATATCATCAGACTTCTCAACAGAAACCTTACAGGCCAGAAGAGAATGGCATGATATATTTAATGCAATGAAATGGAAGGGCCTTGAACCAAGAATACTGTATCCAGCAACATTAGCATTTAAATTTGAAGTAGGGATTAAACAATTACCATATAAGCAAAAGTTGAGGGAATATGCCTCCCACAAACAATCTCTACAGGGTATTTTAAAGGAACTGCTCTAGATGGAAGTACTCCTAAGGCTAAATAGATGTCACCAGAGAAAATAAAATCACACCAAACAAAGCAGACCAACCAAATACTAACTAAAGGCAAAAAATAAAATCAACTATCCACAAAAGCAGTCAAGGGAAATACAAAAGAATACAGAATAAAACACATAACATGTAAAAAGTGGAGGAGGAAGAAAAAGGGAGAGAAATAAAGAATCATCAGACTGTGTTTATAATAGCATAATAATTAAGTTAAAGTTAGACAGTTAGATAGTAAATAAGATACCCTTGAATCTTCGGTAACCATGAATGCAAAGCCTGCAATGGCAATAAGTACAAAATATTTATCAATAATTCACCCTAAATGTAAAAGGACTGAATACACCAATTGAAAGACACAGAGTAATAGAATGGATAAGAAAGCAAGACCGGTCTGTCTGCTGCCTAAAATAGACTCACCTCAAACCCAAAGAAATACACAGACTAAAAGTGAAGGGATGGAAAAAGATAATTCATGCAAACAATAGAGAGAAAAAAGCAGGTTTTTCAGTATTTAATCAGACAAAATAGACTTCAAAACAAAGAAAGTAACAAGAGATAAAGAAGGACATTACACAATGATAAAGGAGTCAGTAGGAAAAGAGGATGAACCATTATAAATATCTATGCACCCAACACAACAAATATAATGCACCCATTATAAATATCTATGCACTGAATTGAAGGAGGAAATAGAATGCAATACATTCATTTGAAGAGACTACAACACACCACTCACTCCAAAGGAAAGATCAACCAGACAGAAAATAAATAAGGACACAGAGGGACTTAACAACACACTAGAACAGATGGATCTACCAGACATCTACAGAACTCTCCACCCAGAAGCAGCAGCATACACATTCTTCTCAAGAGCACATGGAAAATTTTTCAGAGTAGACCACATGCTACGCCACAAAAAGAACCTCAGTAAATTAAAAAAATTGAAATTCTACCTGCCAACTTCTCAGAGGATCACGAAGGTATAAAACTAGAAATAAATTGTACAAAAAACAAAAAGGCTCACAAACACATGGAAGCTTAACAACACGCTCCTAAATAATCAATGAATCAATGACCAAATTAAAACAGAGATCAAGCAATATATGGAGACAAATGACAACAAGAGCACAATGCCACAACTTCTGTGGGATGCAGCGAAGGCAGTTTTAAGAAGAAAGTATACAGCAATCCAGGCCTATTTAAAGAAGGAAGAACAATCCCAAATGAATAGTATAAAGTCACAATTATTGAAACTGGTAAAAGAAGAGCAAATGAAGCCCAAAGTCAGTAGAAGGAGGGAAACAATAAAGATCAGAGAAGAAATAAATAAAATTGAGAAGAATAAACAATAGAAAAATTAATGAAACCAAGAACTGTTTCTTTTAGAAAATAAACAAAATACATAAACCCCCAGCCAGAATTAATAAGAATAAAGGAGAATCTACACACATAAACAGAATCAGAAATGAGAAAGGAAAAATCACTACAGACACCACAGAAATAGAAAGAATTATTAGAGAATACTATGAAAATCAATATGCTAACAAACTGGATAACCTAGAAGAAATGGAGAAATTCCTAGAAAAATACAACCTTCCAAGACTGACCAAGGAAGAAACAGAAAATCTAAACAGAACAATTACCAGAAATTGAAGCGGTAATCAAAAGACTACCCAAGAACGATACCCCCAGGCCAGATGGAGTCACTACTGAATTTTATCAGACATATATAGAAGAAATAATATCCATTCTCCTTAAAGTTTTCCAAAAAATAGAAGAGGAGAAAATACTCCCAACTCATTCTATGAAGCCAGCATCACTCTAATATCAATACCAGGCAAAGATACCACAAAAAAGAAAATTACAGACCAATATCCCTGGTGAACATAGATCCAAAAATACTCAACAAAACATTAGCAAGCCGAATTCAAAAATACATCAAGAGGATCATACACCATAACAAAGTGGGATTCATCTCAGGGATACAAGGAAGGTACAACATTCAAAAATCTATCAACATCATCCACCACATCAATGAAAAGAAGGAAAAAACACATGATCATCTCCATAGATGTTGAAAAAGCATTCAACAAAATTCAACATCCATTCATGATAAAAACTCTCAACAAAATTTATGTAAAGGGCAAGTACCTCGGCACAATAAAGGCCATATATGACAAACCACAGCCAACATCATACGTAACAGTGAGAAGCTGAAAGCTTTTCACCTAAGATAGGGAACAAGACAGGGATGCTCACTCTCCCCACATTTATTCAACATAGTGGAGAAAGGGGAACCTCCTACACTGCTGGTGGGAATGTACATTAGTTCAACCACTACGGAAAGCAATATGGAAGTTCCTCAAAATGCTCAAAATAGAAATACCATTTGACCCAGGAATTCCACTTTTAGGAATTTACCCTAAGAATGCAGCACTCTAGTTTCAAAAAGACATATGCACCCCTATGTTTATCACAGCTCTATTTACAATAGCCAAGAAATGGAAGCAACCTAAGTGTCCATCAGTAGATGAATGGATAAAGAAGATGTGGTACATATACACAATGGAATATTATTCAGCCATAAGAAGAAAACAAATCCTACCATTTGCAACAACATGGTTGGAGCTAGAGTGTATTATGCTCAGTGAAATAAGCCAGGCAGAGAAAGACAAGTACCAAGTGATTTCACTCATCTATGGAGCATAAGAAGAAAAAACTGAAGAAACAAAAGAGCAGCAGACTCACAGAACCCAGTAATGGACTAACAGTTACCAAAGGGAAAGGGACTGGGGAGGATGGGTGGGAAAGGAGGGATTAAGGGGAAAAGGGGGCATTACTATTAGCACACAAATATAGGGAGGGCCCAGGGAAGGCAGTACAACACAGAGAAGACAAGCAGTGATTCTATAGCATCTTAGTATGCTGACAGACAGTAACTATAATGGGGTATGGGTGGAGAATTGATAATGGGAGGAGTCTAGTAACCATAATGTTTCTCATTTAATAGTACAGTAATGATAACAAGAAAAAAAAAGAAAACATGAAAGAGAAGGAAAAAAATGTACTATAGGCAGTTTTGCCTTATTTAATCCACAAGACATACACATACCAAAACTGTATGGGAACTTGACTGAGTAATGTTTGATCTGTGAAATTTAATATAAAAAATATGACTTGCATTTAGTGAATCTTCATCATATTTTTCTAATCCATTTTACTGTATTTTATTTAGACATATGGTTCATGATAGGCTGCAAATTTAAAAAGAGAAAACCATCTTTACCAGAGTTGGAGAAACAGTTGCTTTAACTAAGTGAGTAAGATTGAATAAATCTGGAAAACATAATATTCAGTGAAAAGAGAAAATATGAACATTATATATACAGTGTGTGCCAATGGTTTCAGATATATACATAGTAAAATATTACTTATATAGTAAAATATATTACTCATGTTGTAGGAAGTGTTAAGTATGTACTGATGAGCCATGCATGAGAATAATATACAACAACCTCTGAGTAGATGTACCCTTTGCAAAAGTGGGGTGGGAGGCTTCCATTATACCTGCAGTGTTTTGCTTCTTTTTAAAAGTGTATCTAAAACAAACATGGAGTTTTCTTTTTTTGTAAAGTTTTTTCTCATTAATTAGCATCTCTCCAGTGATTGTATTTTCATTTTATAACAAAATACTTCTCATAAGTCAAAGGAAGCATCCTTTCAAGGAGGTCAAATCCACTTGTAGTTCACATTCAGTCTGATGAAACCAGATAGGAAATTACTGTTTTTGAAGCATCATTCCCAGGGCTGGTGATGTGGCAGCCCCGCACTCCTGAGTGATGGAAACCTTAGGCTGACATCTGGTGTTGGATGATTTCAGACACATAGGAAATCCAGTTGCTCTGAGGCTGCTGTGGAGGCAGCTGGCCTACAGATTTAAACAAAACTGTAAAGATCATGCTTGCCCAACTTCTGAATTAAAAAAGAAAAAAAAAAGGCAAGAGGAAACATTGCCCAGCATCTGGCAATCTCTTCTCTGAACCTCAGGCTGTTCCTAGAAATGTCAGTCAGTAGGTGATACTGCAATGACCAGTATAATATAAGAGAAAGAAAAAATAAATAAATAATATGAGAATGATAATGTGGGAAAATGAAGTAATAACAATGGGAATCTTGTTCCTTTCAAGATAAAATTCTGTCTCTCTAAGGTAGATTCATTTTTGTTTTTTTGGTACTATCAAGACATCTAGTTTAGTAGTCTCTTGATTTAGCCTTATGTTTCTCATAAATAACCTTTTTTTATATCCTCAACACACAGTTCTCCTTATTTCCAATACCTGCCTGGTTCTTCACACATAGCTGATATTCAATAAAGGACTTTGGAAAGATACCGAACTTAAATTTGTCAGATACTTTAGAAAAGCTTTAATCTATTCTTAGATCTCTTTCCATTTTTTTCTCTTCTGGAAAAGTTCCAACAGTCTGCAATTTATATTGCATTTGGAAAAAAAAAAAACTTTGACCGACTTTATGTATTTTATTTTGGAATATTCCAAACATTAAAGAAGACAGAAAATGAAATAATGAATACTCACATGCCCATAAAGAAACTTTAAAAAATCATAACTCCATGTTTGTTTTAGATACACTTTTAAAAAGAAGCAAAACACTGCAGGTATAATGGAAGCCCTCACCCCTATGTGATTGTTAGTCTGTTTCCCTCCCACCCCATTTTTGCAGAGGGTACATCTACTCAGAGGTTGATGTATATTATTCTCATTAATAAGTTAAGCTGGATGGCTTGTAAACCACTTAACAGCATGCATGTGATCCAATAGTAATAGGGTCAAAGTTTCCAGAGAAAATAACTTGATACTGATTACATGATACTAAAAGTGAAGATGCTTCTGTTTGTCACTGAACAATAAGACATAAAAACAGCAATAAACATTCCTCATCTGCCCCTCTGGGGTCTGGTCACTTTAGAAGTCCTTCAATGAGAGCCTGAGCAAGTAAGATGGCTGATTCCCAAGGAGAAAGCTTTTTGTTAGCTAAGCATGACCAGTACAAACACTTAGAAGACTGTCCTAAATGGTTTGAGACTCTGCTTGTCTTAATTTACTGTCTAAATTAAAACTGACCATTTGTCAAAACCAGGTGTCCAATTGTTAAATTAGTTTGAAAAAAAATTAAGTAATTTTCTTGGATCATTCATGTGGCTTAGAATCTGCCTTGCAGAATTTGCGGAAGTCATTTTAGACTTGTTTTTAAGAGCTATTTCACTGAGAAAAGGAAAATATAATCTGCCTCATGTAAAAGTCTGTAGTTTGTGAAATTCTCTTTTCTCTTCTGTCATGTTCAAGAAATAAAAACTGAGGCAAAACCCCAGTCTGATAGAAACAGAGAAATCGGCGCTTCCTAAGCCGTTTTTGTAGCACCACAGAATGTCTCCGATGAACCAAAGGCTTCCTAATTAATTTTCCAACACTTAAATGTTTGTGTTAAAGATAAAATGCAGGAGCAGAAGAGAGAGTTCCAGGGAATTCCAGGTCCATATACATGTCCTGTCCACTCATCCCCCCACGGGCCTATTAAGAGCAAGAACTCTCCAGCAGGCCTAGAATCGCTTCTGCTACACAGTAGTATCAAAATCACTCAAACCCTTTGTACCTCCTCTTCTCATCAATAAAATGGGAAATAATATAACAACTATTCTGAAAGATAAAAGTTTTCATATGTGTCAAACACATAGTGCCTACTATAGACAACATGTAAATCTTAGCTACAATATAATTTAATTGGGTCATAGCTCCAGGTAAAGCAACATTTTATACAACAATGGTGTTGGCAAGTTAAACTCACATTATTGGGCTTAAAATTTTGTAAATAAGCATTTCAATATAAAGATATAGAAATGCATATTTTAAAACAGAAGGGAAATACCACAAAATATCTATACATATGGTGGTATTTTCTTTTTGATGTTTTCTAACTTTTCAAAAATAATTTTTTTAATTTCCCAAAATATACTTTTGTAATAAGAAAATATAATTTCATAAGGAAATAAAATATAATCAATAAGTTAAATTTCTAGCTTTTGGCACCTTGTTCCTCAGGAAGGATGCCTTCATTTCATGGCCCTTTAAACAAGCTGAACTCTGATCTTTTTTCGTAACTGAGGGGCAGTTTTCAATGTGTATTTCCGAACTTGATTTCTCTAAGAAGACATTTCTAGCTACTTCTAGGTATGAAATCTGTTCACAACAGCTCCAAGAATGGTTTTTCTATTTAGTGTAATTGTAAACTGTTTTGGACTCTTCTTTTATCTACATTAGAAACACCCATAAAAAAATGTAGTTGCAGATACTAGGGATTAGTCTTAAGGCAGCCCACCCTGGTATTTCGTATGTAAGCAGAGTACTCACTTTATTCACTCCACCTCCAAAGGAGCTGGGATACCAGACTGACAGGTGGTCTAAGTAAGAACACTGGAAATTTGGTTCCTTTTCAGAACCACCCAGACAATTTTCAAAAACATGGTTTCGTAGAACTATCTCAAATTCTCTTGAATCAGAAACATGCAGAAAGGAAGCGAAGGGGAAGGAAAGATCTGCATTTTGAATGCCACCTGAGTGATGCCAGGAATTGGATAAATTTTTACTTATAGGCTGGGATCAGGTAAACTCAGAGAATGTGCCAATCTGAAATTTAATGATTGTATGTAGCTCTATGTTGTACCATATATGCTATATACTATAACATACATATATTAAGGTTACACACGTTCTATATATTTAATATATTTTAGATCTATATTTTTAGTTCTCCATCACCTTAAATAAGTGAAAATATTCATAATTGTTGGTAGGCAAGATAATCCTCATTCAAAATGTTAATTTAGGTTCATTTACTTGGTCCAATATTTGAATGGTAAGTCCTTTACAATATCCCTTAGAAGGCTTCTTTGTTTTAAGCCTATTGGTTTTCAGTAACAGAAATGCAAAGAGATTTTCTGGCAGAACACTCTGTACTTTGGTTCCTTGCATTTGGACCAATTCTGAAATTGAAGGGTGTTTAAACCATTGGAAAATGTTTCAGAAGAAAGTGGAAAGTGACTCTCCAGTGAAGCCTTAGGCTACAGGTTTATGTGAATAGCCAACAAATGTTCAGGTATTTGTATGTGAATTGTGAATTGTTTGGTCACCTCCCAGTACAACTATAGTATCACAGTGTAGTAAAAGTACACTCTGGTCCAACCTTACTGATTTTAGGTGCTCCAATTTTGGCCTCAAAGTTCCTTTTCAATCAGTTATAGACACTAGTGTTACTTAAAAAGTGGGAAATACAATGAGAAATTTCAAATATTTCACCACTCTCTTTCAAAATGAATAAGCCTTCCAAGTTTTCCACCTAAGTTATATATAGGTCTTAGGAAATAAACATAAAATAAAAAATTGAAAGCAACTTTTTTTTTCCCCACTGGGAAAAAGAGATGTGTGGAAATAGAACAGTAGTTTCCTACACTCAAGAATTTTTTATTGAAGTACAGTTGACATACAATATTATATTGGTGTCAAGTGTACAGAATAGTAATTCAACAATTACATACATTATGAAAATGCTCACCACAGTGTAGTTACCATCTGTTATCACAGAGTTATTAAGTATTAGTGACTATATTACCTATGCTGTGCTTTCATCCCCATGACTTATTTACTTCACAGTTAGTAGTTTATACCTCTTTATCCCTTTATCCCCCTACCTGCACCCTATATAAATGTTTTGACCAAGCAGGTTACTTGCTAGACTGTGTCTCCCCACATCTTGGAACTTGAGCATCATCAACCCTAGTGATTCAAGTCAGGGATATTTTTTTCCAATCTTCATATTAAAAAGTCATGTTGATTAAACTAAAGAGAAGATTCTTGAAGGATTTTTGTCATCTACCAAAAAGAGTCCATGGCCATATCATGTAAAGGCCAGTCATCTAAAGAGACTGCTCTTTAACTAAACCAAAAAAACTTCCCAGCATATAAATTTTAACATGCAACTTTTCAAGTAACTTATCAATGTACACTCCAGTGTTATAGTCTCAAAATTAAAATACCAAAATTCTAAAAGAAGGTTTTATATAAGAAGAATTAATGGTGATCTTTAGTACCCTGGTATACCAGATTTGATTTCTGGGTCTTAAAAGTGATTCTAAGATAAAAGTTTAGTTTTTATTTACAAGATAATTTATCAGGTCACTAAGGATGAGCTTTTTCCAGGTGATGAATGAGTTTTGAAGAGATTCCAAGTCAATAAATGAAAACGCTGAAGTATGAATCAAAAGATATTCTGAATTAAAAGGGCATTGCTTTGCTAAATCACATGTGAGAACTCTTTAATCTGAATATGTTGGGAGACAACAGCAGAATGCATTATAATTTCTTTCCAAGTCACTTTTACTGGAGAATAAGTGACTGTCCAAGATGGGAGAGACCAAAAAGGAGGCCCTAATAGCTTCAAGGCAAAGAAGGGAAAGAGCAGATCAAGGAGAGTAATAGGTTTCTTTCTTTGATAAGAAGCCGTTACTTTCCAAATTTCCCCCAACCAAAGGCCCCTTGTGTTCCAATTTACTAAGTATTCTTTTTCAATATCATACATTCAAAGAACTCTTTCCTTCTCAGTGAAATTTAGGGGGAAAATCATATTTAATTAACCAGCCAAATGAATGAAAATTTCATTTGAAGTTAAATATTTTTTGAAATATTTGACTTATACCCATATGGTAATGATAAAAATGCCTGCAGATTTTTATTCTTAACCGGGTTTTCAAATTCAATTTAATTATCTGGCTTCAAAGCTACTTAAGAAATATTCTGAGAGAGGAGCCAACATGGTGGCATGAGCAGAGCAGTGGAAATCTCCTCCCAAAATCATACATATTTTTGAAAATATAACAAATACAACTATTCCTAAAAGAGAGACTGGAAGATACAGTAGAACAGCCTGACTACATCTACACCTGCAAGAACCCAGCACCTCACTAAGGGGGTAAGACACAAGCCACTGCCCAGTGGGACCTGAGTGTGCCCCCTGATCCTGGCTCCTCAGTGGGAGGAGAGGAGTCAGAGAAGGGAGGGAGAGGGATCCCAGGACTAAATACCCAGGCATAGCCATCCACACCAGGAGCGCAGACACACAGTGCATGGTGTGCTGGATATTAAGGAAACAGAACAGTAAAACCTGTGAGCAGGCCCCTGCAGCCAGCACCCCTGGGACAAAAGAAAAGCCAACACTTTTTGAAAGTCTTAAAGGGACAGGAGCCTCACAGCGAGATGGAAGCATCCTGGCGCACTCAGCCCAACAGCTGGGAATCCCGGGTAACTCCAGGCACCCTAACCCTCTGGGCGGCAATGCAGTTCGGTTTATCACCTAATGGTGATAAACAGCCTCCCACCCATTCCCCTTCTGGCATGGCCCCACCATAGTGGAGCAGCAGCCTGAGGCTGGCCACGACAACAGCAACCGCACAGAGCTTACTCCACAGCAGCCAGGCAAGAATCAGAGACCCTGTCTGCATGTAAGTACCCAGCACAAGCTGCTAGGGGGCACTATTCTACCAGGAGAGGAGGCCACAAACTAGCAAGAAGGGCTGTTCTCCCAGCTGACACACATGCCAACTTCCCAGAACTACCTCTATTGCCATGAAAAGGCAGAAGAATTTGATCCAGACCAGAATCCCACAGACATCCTCTACTGAGAGGGAACCTGTGGAGATAGACCTAACCAAAATTCCTGAAAAAGAATACAAAATAAAGGTCATAACCATGCTGATGGAGCTGCAGAGAAAACTAAAATGCAAGAACTAACTGACAAAGTAGGGAGGGAGACTACAGAAGTAAAACAATCTCTGGAAGGACTTAAAAGCAGAATGGACAAGATGCAAGAGGCTATTAATGGAATAGAAACCAGAGAACAGGAACACATAGAAGCTGACACAGAGAGAAAGAAGGATCTACAGAAATGAAACAATATTAAGAGAACTGTGTGACCAATCCAAAAGGAACAATATTCGCATTATAGGGGTACCAGAAGAAAAAGAGAGAGAAGAAGGGATAGAAAGTGTCTTTGAAGAAATAATTGCTGAAAAATTCCTCAAACTGGGGGAGGAAATAGTTGCTCAGACTACAGAAGCACACAGAACTCCCAACAGAAGGGACCCAAGAAGGACAACACCAAGACACATAATAATTAAAATGGCAAAGATCAAGGACAAGGATAGAGTTTTAAAGACAGTTAAAGAGAAGAAAAAGGTCACCTACAAAGGAAAACCCATCAAGCTATGATCAGACTTCTCAACAGACACTTTACAGGACAGAAGAGAATAGCATGATATATTCAATGCAATGAAACAGAAGGGCCTTGAACCAAGGATACTGTATCCAGCATGATTATCATATAAATAAGAAGGAAGGATTAAAAAATTCCCAGACAAGCAAAAGTTGAGGGAATTTGCCTCCCACAAACAAACCCTACAGGGTATCTTAGAGGGACTACTTTAAATGGGAGCACTCCTAAGGCTAAATAGATGTCACCAGAGAAAATAAAATCACAGCAAAGAAAGCAGACCAACAAAATACTAACTAAAGGCAAAAAATAAAATCAACTACCCACAAAAGCAGTCAAAGGAAACATAAAAGAGCACAGAATAAAACACCCAACATAAAAAGAATGGAGGAGGACGAATAAGAAGGGAGAGAAATAAAGAATCATCAGACAGTGTTTATAATAGCTCAATAAGCAAGTTAAGTTAGACAGTAAGATAGTAAAGAAGCAAACCTTGAACCTTTGGTAACCATGAATCTAAAGCCTGAAATGACAATACGTACATATCTTTCAATAATCACCCTAAATGTAAATGGACTGAATACACCAATCAAAAGACACAGAGTAATACAATGGATAAAAAAGCAAGACCCATGTATATGCTGCTTACAAGAGACTTACCTCAAACCCAAAGACATGCACAGACTAAAAATCAATGGACAGAAAAAGATATTTCATGCAATCAACAGGCATAAAAAAGCAAGTGTTGCAGTACTAGTATCAGACAAAATAGACTTCAAAACAAAGAAAGTAACAAGACATAAAGAAGGACATAATATAATGATAAAGGGCTCAGTTCAATAAGAGGATATAAACATTATAAATATATATATATATACCCAATACGGGAGCACCAACATATGTGAAACAAATACTAACAGAATTAAAGAAGAAAATAGAATGCAATGCATTCATTTTAGGAGACTTCAACACAACACTCACTCCAAAGGATAGATCCACCAGACAGAAAATAAGTAAGGACACAGAGGCACTGAACAACACACTAGAACAGATGGACCTAATAGACATCTACAGAACTCTACATCCAAAAGCAACAGGATACACATTCTTCTCAAGTGTACATGGAACATTCTCCAGAATAGACCACAGAATAGGCCACAAAAAGAGCCTCAGTAAATTCCAAAAGATTGAAATCCTACCAACCAACTTTTCAGAGCACAAAGGTATAAAATTAGAAATAAATTGTACAAAGAAAGCAAAAAGTCTTACAAACACATGGAGGCTTAACAACATACTCCTAAATAATCAATGGATCAATGACCAAATTAAAATAGAGATGAAGCAGTATATGGTAACAAATGACAACAACGCAAATCCCTAAGTTCTGTGGGAAGCAGAGAAAGCAGTCTTAAGAGGAATGTATATAGCAATCCAGGCATATTTAAAGAAGGAAGAACAATCCCAAATGAATAGTCTAAAGTCAAAATTATCGAAATTGGAAAAAGAAGAACAAATGAGTCCTCAAGTAGCAGAAGGAAGGACATAATAAAGATCAGAGAAGAAATAAAAAAAATTGAGAAGAATAAAACAATAGAAAAAATCAATCAAACCAAGAGCTGGTTCTTTGAGAAAATAAACAAAATAGATAAGCCTCTAGCCAGACTTACTAAGAGAAAAAGAGAATCAACACACATCAACAGAATCAGAAATGAGAAAAGAAAAATCACAATGGACCACACAGAAATACAAAGAATTATTAGAGAATACTATGAAAAGCAATATGCTAACAAGCAGGAAAACCAAGAAGAAATGGACAACTTCCTAGAAAAATACAACCTTGCAAGACTGATGCAGAAAGAAACAGAAAATCTAAACAGACGAATTACCAGCAATGAAATTGAAGCAGTAATAACAAACGTACCCAAGAACAAAACCCCTGGACCAGATGGATTTACCTCATAATTTTATCAGACATAAAGAGAAGACATAATAGAACAGAATAGAGACTCCAGATATTAACCCAAACATATACGGTCAATTAATATATGATGAAGGAGCCATGGACATACAATGGGGAAATGACAGTGTCTTCAACAGTTGGTGCTGGCAAAACTGGACAGCTACATGTAAGAGAATGAAACTGGACCATTGCCTAACCCCATACACAAAAATAAATATGAAATGGATCAAAGACCTGAATGTAAGTCATGAAACCATAAAACTCTTAGAAAAAAACACAGGCAAAAATCTCTTGGACATAAACATGAGCGACTTCTTCATGAACATATCTCCCTGCACAAGGGAAACAAAAGCAAAAATGAACAAGGGGGGCTATATCAAGCTGAAAAGCTTCTGTACAGCAAAGGACACCATCAATAGAACAAAAAGGTACCCTATAGTATTGGAAAATATATTCATAAATGACAGATCCAATAAAGGGTTGACATCCAAAATAAATAAAGAGCTCACATGCCTCAACAAACAAAAAGCAAATAATCCAATTAAAAAATGAGCAGAGGAGCTGAACAGACAGTTCTCCAAAGAAGAAATTCAGATGGCCAACAGACATATGAAAAGATGCTCCACATCGCTAGTCATCAGAGAAATGCAAACTAAAACCACAATGAGCTATGACCTCACACCAATAAGGATCGCCACCATTCAAAAGACAAACAACAACAACTGTGACGAGGTTGTGGAGAAAAGGGAACCCTCCTGCACTGCTGGTGGGAATGTAAATTAGTTCAACCATGTGGAAAGCACTATGGAGGTTCCTCAAAAAGCTCAAAATAGAAATACCATTTGACCCAGGAATTCCACTTTTAGGAATTTACCCTAAGAATACAGCAGCCCAGTTTGAAAAAGACAGATGCACCCCTATGTTTATCACAGCACTATTTACAATAGCCAACAAATGGAAGCAACCTAAGTGTCCATCAGTAGATGAATGGATAAAGAAGACGTGGTCCATATACAATGGAATATTATTTAGCCATAAGAAGAAAACAAATCCTACCATTTGCAACAACATGGATGGAGCTAGAGGGTATTATGCTCAGTGAAATAAGCCAGGCAGAGAAAGACAAGTACCAAATGATTTCACTCATATGTGGAGTATAAGAACAAAGAAAAACTGAAGGAATAAAACAGCAGCAGGATCACAGAATCCAAGAATGGGCTAACAGTTACCAAAGGGAATGGGACTGGGGAAGATGGGTGGCAAGGGAGGGATAAAGGTGGGGAAAAAGAAAGGGGGCGTTACGTTTAGCATGTATAATGTGGGGGCATTGGGCACAGGGAGGGCTGTGCAACACAGAGAAGACAAGTAGTGATTGTACAGCATCTTACTACGCTGATGGACAGTAACTGTAATGCGTCATGTGGGGAGGACTTGGTGAAGGGGGAACCTAGTAAACATAATGTTCTTCATGTAATTATAGATTAATGATACCAAAAAAAAAGAAAGAAAGAAATATTATCCTGGGCCAAAGATTCTTCAGTAACCTTTACATTCTCTGAGGAATGCCCCTCCAAAAAAAATCAGGCCGTTTTTATTCTTGAAAGTCATGAATGTCAGTGCGAACATGCCCTGAAGGTGCATTTATCACAAAGAGGTTGAGTGAACCTATGCTTGGAAGTAAAATAAATAGTAATAACTTCTGAATATGTTCCATAATTTTGCACACTCTGCAGTCTCCAGTATCAGTTTTCATTTGTTTCTTTAGAGCTGGAATTTATTAAAGTAATATTAGGGACAGAACCCAGATTCATATTTCAAATATTTCTGCCAGTCTCTCATGCAAAAGCAAATTGGGTGTTCATTGATACTGATAATTCCCACCACTGCTGACAAGTTTCACTGTTATTTTTTTCTTTTTCCCAGCTGAGAAAATATTTGCTGTTGAACATCTGGCTAAGGAATGTTGAAAGTCCAAAGGCCTGGAGTATCATCTGAAGTGAACTTTTGAAGAAAAGTAACATGGAGTATTAAGCAGTTTCTCAGAAACAGGTTTTCAAAGAAAATGCTGTGTGGCATTTCATGAAACTCAGAACACACTAAAAATGGAAGGGTGGAGTGAAGGGCTTTAATTAATATTATGAGTTTATTGTGGTGTGGACACTGAAACTTGCCATCACAGGAGGCTCAGCTGAGAGCCATATGACCCAAAGGCAGCCATGGCCAACAGACGCAGACAGTGCCCTGCCAGGCTGGCGCCAGGGATGACACCATCTCCTCACACCTGCACCTGGCAGGAAACGAGGTGAAGCATACAGACGGGGGACGACAGTGCTCCTCCCACCGTGTCCGGGCTCCACTGGGGAGCAGGAGGTTTCTCTTACCAAGTCATCAGGTCAGGAACGTGACCTCTGAGTTCAAGAAAATATGTATGTAAGTAGAAGTGGTGGATCTGAGTTTAGTTCCTTATTGGAAGAGCTCATGCCAAATTAAAGAGTGAATTTCCATATGTTTGTGCAAACATGTACAAACGAGCCTCCACAAGCTAATAGCCACTGAGTTACTCTAAAACTCTACCTCTGACTGTTGAATAAATACTTAGAAACCTCCTATCTATGTCCCTTACATCCCCCAAGGAATTATATTGATTAGTACCTACTTATATTTTACTGTAAAGCTTTTGTATTGATTATATTAATGTATTTCCTCAAAAAAAAAAAACCCAGCAAAATAACTACTCATTTTACACAAGTGAAAACCACACATAATATAATGTAAACTCTACAAAAGTAAGGATCACATTCAAGCCATCTTGGGATTCCCCAATACCCAGTTTGTTGTCCAAATGTAAATGTATCCATCAGATATATAGAATTCTAGATCTGAGAAAGGACAGTGATCACCTAGTCTAATCTCATCTGGCAAAGTGAGAAATTGTACTAGGAAGTGGAATATTTTTCTAAAATTGTACTAATAATTAGCATATTCATAGCTCCCTACCCCTTTGTACCACACTGTAAAGATTCCCTTATGATCACTGTCATATTTCCTGCCCTGATAGTTAGAGAATGGTTTTGTTTCAGGTTTTCTATTAATTTCTGAAATTGTTAAATTCTTCTGCAATGCATTTGTAGGAATCTTATTTTTTGAATCCTAAAATGCTAACATGTAGATCATGAGATGCATGTTAGAAACTCAGACAGTAAAGGGGCTGAACACTGGGGAGACACCATGCAGACAGCCTGGAACCCTGAAAACAGTGCTCCATGGGGGACTTTCACCAGATTAAGCTCACATAGTCCTTCCCCTTTCGTACTTTTTCTTCCTTTCCTTTTTCGGTTTTTTTTTTTGGTAATAATTTGACAAATACAATTACCATGGATGACCAAGAAAAGTAATTCTTTCAGAAATGTGCAGCTTGATACCCATTACATTAGATATAAGAATTTTAGCACTTTCTCCTGAAAAGTGACCCTTTCTATCGAAATGGTGATGATTTTCCCATTTAGTTATTGCTGAATTAATTTTTTTTTCTTTTGGCTGGGTGATTTTTCTTTCTTATTTTATAAAGACAGAAAATGAGAACTCCCCCACATTGTTTACTGGTTTGGGTTTGGGCTGTGAGCTCTTCTGAGGGAGCATAAAGGCATAAGCTGCTACCTTAGAAAGTCAGTTTGGGCCATCTTTTCCCTGAGGATCAGTAGCAGGCTGATCCAGTTCCTGTTTTATTGATAGCTTTAACTCCCAGATCCAGTTTTCTCTGGTGAATCTTGTTTGAAACCCAGCATTCCCACACATGAGCTCACATTTTCTCATTTTCAAAATGAACAAAAAATAGATTGTTATTAACAGAGAAAGAACAGGGAACAGTGTTAGCCTCACCCATGAAACAAAACCAAAAACAAATAAGCAAACAAAGGCCTCAGTCTGTGGAAGGAGAGTCACTAACACCAGTGGATGACAGCCTTCTGTTCCCTGCAGTTCTGTATTATTCAGAGACCTCCTTGGACTATAATAACTTAATTTGACAAATTATTCCTCTTACCAGACTTATCCATGATCAACCTTGCTGAAAGGAGTTTCAGCAAAGGCAGCTTTGTCTGCAAGTGACATGCTGAAGGCATCTGTTTAACAGATTCATTTCTTTAAGGGTCTGTGAAGGCCACTTTCATCAGGGCAGAGTGTGGGGCACACCAGGCCCTTCATCTCCCAGAGCTCACACCCCGTGTGTCACTGTCTGTCTTCCCATTGCTTTTCTGACCTGTCCTGCCCTTGCCCTTTGGAGTCCCTTATCTGCTCTCAGAGGGATGGCTCAACCTGAATCATATCCTGTTTTGCAGAACACATACTTGCCACTCAGGTATTTCACTGGTGCATTTTTCTTTTATTTCGGGAAAGTCTATTTCCCAGAGGTTATAAAACAAAGGCCAATACATTTTAATCAGTGAATGTGCTGCTATATTTCCCCTTAGCACAATTATTAAGATTTATTTTTCATCCTACTGGAGATGAACAGCAAGCACATCCATTTAACAAACTTTTCAAGAAGGCATTGCCATAAATACTGGAAAAATAAATGGACTGTGTTCTCTATTTCCAGACTTACCCTCTCCAATCCATTTTTTCACAATACAGCTACAGTCATCTTTCAAAAATGCAAATCTGGCTTAAAAATCCCTGAATAATTCACCACTCCACTCAAAGCCTAAATTCCTTAGCAAGATGTATAACACCCCTTGTGATCTGACTTCTGCCTCCCTCAGAATCCAGTTATATCTTTCAATGCACTATCCCACTCCCCTTCAACCCGTACATCAACCACAACAAAATGCTTTTGGTTCATCTAAGAGAGTCTTGTATAATGACTCTCACTTCCAGGTCATTGCCCAGGCAGTCCCCTGCTTTCAACATTGTTTCCCTTTGTCCTGTCTTCTGTGGGTGATCCCTATTTTTTATGTCTGATCTTGGCTACCACTGCCTTGGGAAGTATCCCTGTTCCTCCAAGGTTGTACTTAATGCTTATAACCCCAATCAGTTAAATTCCACTAACCAATTCAATTACAGTGGACTATTTTCTTTTTTTCTCCCCAAGTAGTCAGTAAATTTCTTCAGGGTAAGGAATGAATCTAATAAAGATCATTATATAAGTCATTATAGTTCCAGCATCTAGTATAGTGTCTCATACAAAAATGGCAAAATGTTATAATTTCTTAAATGACAGTGAGCCTATTACTGTGAAATAAAAACTTTACTTAATGCCCTACTAATGCAGATGGTAACACAGCGTTTATTCTCAAGGAGCTTGCAATTTAGTTGGAGTGATGATAATTCATCTGAAATACTATTAATAAAAGAAATGAGGCACAAGAGTATTGGATACAAATGTTATATTAGAAAAAAATTGTTATAGTCATTGATAGAGAAATGGCATCTCATACTGCATACCTGGGGTCTCATGCTTCAGTGAGATTAGGCCCAACCTGGGAAAGACTGGCCTACATGAACAAAAAGAGAACAGAGGTAGAATGGAAGGATCAGTGAAAGGAAAAGTCCAGATGGAAAAGCATGCATGTAGACATGCTCAACAAATGATGATTAGCTGGTTAATCTGGGAAGAAGGAAAGGAAGAGCTTTGAAGAACAATTTAACTTACGTGATGTACATTGAACATGTATTACATGCCAGGCACATTAGGAGGGTACTGCAATAATCCACATGAGATGATGGTGGTTCACATGAGGGTGGCAGCAATGGAAATGGTGAAAAGTAGTCAGATTCTGAATAGACTTTGAGGAGTCCATAGAATTTCTTAACAAATTGTATGTGTATATGAGAGAGAGATTCAGAGCTTGAACAATTGGAAAGATAGAGATGTTCTCACCTAAAAATGAGATGCATAAAACTGAAGGTGCAGCAGGCTTGGAGGGAACAATTGGAAGAGGTTTTGCTTATACTAAATTCAAGACACCTATTGGATTCCCAAGAGGTGGTGTGGAGTAGACAGTTGGACATACTAGTTGAATTCAAAAGAGAAATCCAGCCCAGATATAAATTTGGAAATCATTAATACAGTGCTGGCATTAAAGTCATTGGACTGGATGAGAGCTAAAGGGAAGTGGACATAGCTAGAAAAAAGACATCCAAGGACTGATCCCTGAGAAAGGCAGAAGATAAATACAGAAGGAAAAAATGTACTGGTAGGGAAGGTTCACATGTATATTTCTAAAATTCAATGCTCACTCCTACTAACAGCCCTCCCAAATGGTATAGAACTCCAACTAGTATGAATGAGTCCAGCAATCTCTAGACAGAGGGTTGGGAGATGTCAATAAGGCACCTTAGAAAATGAACATACATCTCATTCTGAAAGTATTGCCTGGGAATGGAAACAGAGTTACTAGAGTAATGCAACTCTCCAATGCCTAATATAATCCTGGTGGGATTCAAATCAACATAAAAGCATATCATTCATACCTAATTTTTATTCCCACAGAGCTGGAAGAAATGTAATAAATGCTTTCTGTTGCTATAATAATAAACATCAATTATGATAATAGTGGTATTGGCTGCCGAGGTTAGAGCTAATAGACAGCTTTTCAAGGTGCCATGCGGTGTTCTAAGTGCTTTATTCTTGTTAACTCATTAACTCTGACTGAAACTCTATAAAATAAATAATATTATTACTAAAGAAGTAAAGAATATTGCCCAAGATCACATAGTTGTGTGTGATAGAGCTTGTGACTGAACTCTAGCATTTTAACTCGAGTGTACTTTACCATCATTGTCAGCTTTTTAGGATAAACACTCTTTACTTGGCATCTGAACATTATAATAACTTCTTAAAATGGATCTACTTCTCCAGGATGACATAATGTTAAACCAAATAAGCAACAGAATTCCTGGGATTGGCATCAAACAACACAGACACAAGTTTATGTTCTCCTATTCTCCAGCCATGTGCCCTGACTTAATAGCTTAACAGCTTTGAACCCTATTTCTCCTGTGCAAACCAGGATAACAGTGGCATCTACTTCAATTTGGTTTCGAGGACTAAGGGAAGTATACACGAAAATAGTGATCGGTATGTTATGAATCACACATATATGTCATTTTCTAGCACCTGACATATGGGAGAAACTCTGGGAAGAAAATGTCTTTTGTTAAGATGACACTGGCCCAACCCTATAAAGTGATGAAGTAACAAGTCCTGGAGTAGGGGAACCTCCCCTTACAGTCCTCCCCGGAGACCAGGTTTTGGTTCCTTGCTCATGCCTCTTCCCACTCCCCTTCACTTTGTTCACAATATATTCTCATTATCCATTATGATTCTGAACTGAAATTGCAAAGGGAAAATTACTCCCAGATGCATATACTCAAACTGTGGCCTGGACGACAAGTCTCTGACCCAGAACCTGTGGAAGACACTAGTGTTAAGCCTCTTGCCCAGATTATGTGTCTTGAAGTGTTCCAGGGCAGCAAGAGCACAGTTATTTTTGAGAAAGTGGAACTGTGGCAAAGAGCCCCTTAATCTGTAAGTAATCTCTATAACACTGATTTTCTGCATCAAATAATTTCTTCTTCCTTGAAAATTTCACCTTTCAAAGGTACTTTCCTCTGTACTGGTTACCAAGTCTTTGAGAATGCTGTATGCCTTTGCTGCAAGGTGTTTGAGTGGGAGCAAAAATTTCTTCCTATTGAGGGCTGAGCTATTTAGTAAGGATCATTCAGAAGCCATTCTGCTAGGTTAGAGGGTTTGAAACTGACTTAGAGTGGTAACCAGTGACCAAACCCTGATTCTCTACTTGATGCAAGTTAACAATTTGGCAAAGCATGAAATCCCTTGAGATAAATGTGCAAAGCAACTAAGATTGCTTAACTATCATATTTATCAGTCCTGCAAATTGTATAAGTACTAGCCATTGCTCCCAATCATACACCATGACCCTGAATTATGCATCATTTTCTGTGTGGGATCCCATTTAGGAAGCTCTCAGATGCAGAAATGAAGGATATAGTGTTACTGCTACTAAAGCCATATTGGCCTTTGGTATTTTCCAAGGCAGTGAGTGTTCCACATGGGATGAATAAACTCTTTTGCCACTGGCACCTGTTTGAGAGCTCATTAGTACCACAAAAGTTGAAACAAACTGACACATCTCTGAGAAAACAATTCAAAGGGAGGGGAGAAATAACATAAGAAAGAAACAGACCTTTTCTCTCTAAAATTTGTTGGGAGAAATTAAAAAGCAGAAGTAGAGCTCTGTGTTCTGTCACTGGTGCTTTGAAACAGGTTAATATGTTGAGGGGTTGTTCTTTAGGAAAAGCTCCTTAATATTGTGTTTGAGAAAAACAAATGATCCAGTTACCCCAACCAAAGCTTTAAGACACCATCTGGCTCAGCTGGTAGTAAACCACCTTATTCTTGCTAAATAACTGAATGTAATAAAACGGAAGCCTATGAAAAGGAAAGTGGACTGCTAAAAACTTTTAAGTTCCTTTTTCATATTTATCAAAATTAAAGATATCAAATAATAGATAATCTTTAAAATATTCCTCAGAGATCCAATGGCCAACTTCAACACTAGCCACCAAATGTGTCTTTCCTCAAATACAAATTTGGAGTACTGCTTTTAATTATCCACTAACAAGCAAATACATTTGCTTGAAGACTTTTGAGGAAGAGCAAAGACAGGATTTTAATAAAATAATAGAGTTCTTTATAATCCATTTAGTCCCCTTTTGTTTCATTGCTTTATACAAATTCGGATCTCTTAAAAGACTGTGGGAAGGGAGGGACAAGGGCAGGGAAAAAGAAAGAGGGCATTACAATTAGCCTGTATAGTGTGGTGGGGGCACAGGAAGGGCTGTGAAACACAGAGAAGACAAGTAGTGATTTTACAGCATCTTACTACATTGATGGACAGTGACTGTGAAGGGGTATGTTCGGGGGACTTGGTGAAGGGGGGAGCCTAGTAAACGTAATGTTCTTCATGTAATTGTAGATTAATGATAACAAAATAAAAAAATAAAAAAATAAGAAGACTGAGAAGATTCTCTAGTCCCCAACCTCACCTTTCACAGCCATTTTATAAATTTAGAGAGAGTCCTCTTAAATTTTGTTCTTTATTTTTTAATTTTGTCAACAAAGAAATGAAGTGAAGATCCTAGTCAGATTACACAAATTTTTATTCCAGATTTGTTGGGACTGCAGCCTGGGAGACCAATTCAAGATGCACTTAAATTGTGTTTTGCCAGACTACAAAATGGAGGAAGCTTATAAAGGAAAAGCCGCAAGGTTAAGGAAAATCACATAAACTGTTTATCAAAAGTTATGATTGCTGCTGGCAAGAGGTAAGAGTGCTTATTAAGTGTGGATTGGTATGGGGAAATCTTAGAAGAACAAAGTTACAGTTTACAGCTAGTATTTTGAAAAATTACAAGGTCAAGTCAGCAAAATTTGGTCATGCTCGTCCTTGAAAGACTGTGGTTTAGCACAGTTTAAAGTTCAAGTTCACATTGGAGTGAGAACATGTTTGGCCCTATCACAATAATGTCTGTCCAACTACATTTCATTCAAATATGATTCATCTTGATTCCTAAAAAAATAAATAAGTCCATACTTTTTGAAACTGAGATACAGCTGACATATAATCAAATTCACACTAAGTGTATAATTTGAAAATTTTTCAAATATATAAACACAACTAAAACCATCACCAAAACCAAGAAAATGAAAATTTCCATTTCCCTTGCCAAAAGTTACCTTATGC